>NW_025335641.1:2232344-2232997 GCF_004798865.1 Varanus komodoensis
GAAGGATACCATGGTCGATGGTATCCTTCTGGATAGGCTAGCGGGATTGGGAGTCGGAGGCACTGCTTTGCAGTGGTTCCGGTCCTATCTCAACGGCCGATTCCAGAAGGTAGTGCTGGGGGACTATGGCTCTGCACCATGGCAGCTATGCCATGGAGTACCACAGGGCTCCATTTTGTCCCCTTTGCTGTTTAACATCTATATGAAACCGCTGGGAGAGATCATCAGGAGGTGTGGGCTACGGAATCATTAGTACGCTGATGATACCCAGCTCTACCTCTCGTTTTCCACTAATCCAGGTGAGGCAGTGGCTGTGCTGAACCGATGCTTGGCCGAGGTTATGGGTTGGATGAGAGCCACTAAACTGAAGCTCAATCCAGACAAGACGGAGGTCCTGGTGGTTGGCGGATTGGGCTTCGGAGAGGGTGGATTTGACCTGGCCCTGAATGCGGTTGCACTCCCTCTTAGGGACAAGGTCCGCAGCTTAGGAGTACTCCTTGACCCGGAGCTTTCATTGGAAGCTCAGGTGACAGCGGTGGCGAGGAGCGCTTTCCTTCAGCTTCGGCTGATTAATCAGCTGCGCCCCTACCTGGAGTACGACTGCCTGGCGACGGTGACACACGTGCTGGTGACTTCCCGCCTTGACTTCTGTA
>NW_025335641.1:2233097-2296507 GCF_004798865.1 Varanus komodoensis
TTGTTTTTTCGGCGCCAGGTGAAGACCTTTTTATTTAAACGTCATTTTAATTGTTAACAATATTTACTTATTTATCTGGCCAGGGCGACTTCTTTTCTTTTATAACTTTTCTTTTATAACTTCTTTTATATCATATATATATATATATATATATATATATATATATTAATTTTAATTTTATATTGTTATTTTTGTATTGTATTGTATTTTATTGTGTTGTAAGCCGCCCTGAGGCTTCGGCAAGGGGCGGCATAGAAATGTAATAATAATAATAATAATATTTCTCCCTCCTCCTCCTTGGGAAGGGGGACATATTTGTGATGGTGGTCTTGACATTTGAACTGAGGTCTCAGTGGGAGTCCCTCCCTACATGCTGGGCATACCCAGGGGTCGGGCTTCCACCAAATAATAATTAATCAGCTTTGGAATCTTCCCAAATCAGCTGCACACATGCATGCAGAGCCCATATTGTGTGAATGCACGGATGACCACACAAAGAATGACAGTCATAGGTAGGCAACCTGACTTTCATTTGCAGCCCTTGTTAAGTAGGCTGCTCACTACCTCCCACAACCTTTGATGGGATTGGTCTGCCAGGTTAAAACAACATACCACCGTATCTTGAATTCAGTAATGTCTAGAACAAGCCTGGGGGTGTCAGGGTGCATTGTTGCCCTAAAACAAGCCACCCTAAGGAAGGTAGTCTGGGTTCAGATAACACAACAACCCACCATGGCTAGTTACCCATGATGGGTTGCAGTGTCACGCCAGACCAGTTACGTGCGCATAATAAGCTACAAAACAAGACATTCTGATACAAAGGTTTTATCAGTGGCCTAGTAACAACATAACCTACTCTAAGAATTAAAAACAATTAGAAGTCAACATTTTCTAAACAGAAATAAATGTATTAAGAAAGCAATGCATACTGATTGATATTCCTTCAATCTTATATACAAAACATTTAGGGTATAATTCTTAAATGTAGGATTAAAATTTTCAAAAGGGCTGTCAGATAGAAATGTCCAATAAACATGCCACATGAAGAAAAATGCATTGCACCTTAATAGAAGAAAGACTAAAGGAAGACTCTTCAAACACCTATTGTAAACAGCCATCCAAATAGACTAACAGTGTTCAGAAATCACTGATCTGAATTACATATATATCTATTCCTCAAACCACAACATTTTCACAAAAGTTAACCGTTAATTATCTTCATTGTGGTTGTCAGTAAAAATCCTTTGACCCATTAAACTGAATGCAGTCCACAGTCATTCATGGCAATCTGTCGTAAGTTCAATAAATCACTTTGTCTGCCCGGGATTTCATATACAGGGGAAGGAGGGGGTTATTGAGTATCCCATTGTCTGGGGGACTATTTATCTCAGAAGGTTGCAAGTTGTGCAGGCAATTGCTATACACAAGTTTTTTGTGGGGTAGGGCAGAGAAAGAGAGAATATACATGTGATTACGTGTTGATTAAAATTGAAATCCTCAGGTTTTAATTACATTTAATTGTATAAATTAAAATGGAAGGATTAGGAAAATTAATAAACATTTCATCTGAGATTAAGCAAAATCAAAAGAACATGTTACAGAGCAATTCTTTTTCTTTATACAGTGTATTTATTAGACATTTCTATCTGACAGCTCTTTTGAAAACTTAAAGTCTGAATCTAACATTTATTGTGACTTTATTGGTAATTAAATTTCTGAAATATTGTTTTGAAAAGCCTGTTCTTCATAGTAGAGCCTTATTCATGTCTATAATGCTTGTGATGGGAGACCATTCTAATGATCAGAGCCGATATCCCCTTGAAGTGCATCTGCTTCAAACTAATACAAAATTGTCCCCATTCTATTTGGAGATACTATCTTATAGTTTATTATATTTCATTTTTAATTTTTGTTATATGTGGCTTTTTAACTTTGTGAACTGTCCAGAAAGACTTTTGGCTATTGAGTGGCATAGATGAAATTAATTAATTAATAAAATATAATCACTACTTTACTTTAATTACTTTAATGTTTAGTGTGACCCAATCTTATATCTGGAAAGACGTAAGGAACAGAAGTGCCACGATGCTTTACCTAAACAATAGATGTATAAACTAATTATTACAAAGGAAGCAGGAACCATAGCTGACTTGCCCTTCCTGTTCATCCATATTTCTGTCTTAGAATCACAGAATGTCTCTAGTGTGAGATAGGCCACAACTTCCCCAGGCAATAGGTTCTATTGTTGTATTGCTCTGACAGTGAGAAAATTCTTCCTGGTGTCTAGTCTAAATCTGCTTTGTTTTAACTTAGGTGCATTATTACATGTTCTGTCCTCTGGAGTGAATGAGATCTTGCCCTTCCTCTTTGTGACAGCCTTTCAGGTACTTGGAGAGTGCTATGATCTCTCCCTTCAGTCTTCTCTTCTTGAGGCTCAACATGCCCATTTCTCTCAATCTTTCCTCATAGGGCTTTTCCTCTAGTCCCTGACTCATCCTTGCTGCCCTCCTCCCATTCTAGCTTTTCTGCATCTTTTTTCAACTTAGGTGCCCAGAACTGGACACAGTACTCCAGGTGAGGCCTGACTAGTGCTGAGTATAGGAAAACTAGTACTTCACTTGTTTTGGAGGTGATGTCATGAGCGGGGGGGGGGGGGAGCAGAGTAGATGTCCCTTCTGACTCGCTTTGTTTCTATGTTTTTGTTAATGCAACCCAAAATAGCATTTGGCCTTTTTGCAGCTGCATCACATTGTTGGCTCATATGTAGCTTGTGATCTACAACAACCCCAAGATCGTTCTCATTTTCATTATTGTTGAGCAAAGTTTTGTCTGAAGCAGAACCATAATATTTTACGTTCTTAGAAAGTGTGAAAAGTAGTATAATGTAAATAAAAAGAAACACAGTATGTGACACCCTAACCAGCTTGAGGAGTGTGTTGTCCACATACTGTCTGTTGATGGGCAACTCCGAGCCCCGTTTTCTATTCCTTCTTATGTTTCCTTTTATCAAGATTAGATTTAGCCTGTTCAGGGTCCTCTGTAATGTAGGCCATCCTTGTTCTGACTGGAAAGCTTTTTCATCTAGCTTGTTTATAGATTCTCCTTCTAAATAATCGAGTCTAGTCATATTCTGGAAATCAGAATATGTATAGAGCGGTTTCCACGAAATTCTAATGAGATTAGAACACCCAAACAAGGATTGCCCCTTTGCTCTTGAAAATGCTTCCTCTGAGGACCAGGGGAATGTGGGTGGAGGTTGCTAGATAAAGCAGCAGTCCTGGCCTCATATCCTGGACCTTTGCTTGAGCCTGTAAGCCTTTTGTATGCAGGGAGAGGGTCAGGAGTTTTCAGTGCAAGAGCTTCTTCCAGTGGCACTAGGACTAGATACAATCCAGGTTGAAGAAGATATAAACAGACTTGAAATTCTTTCTTTTTATTGTCCTCAGCAAAAGGAGGCTAAAGCCCCAACATTAAATGCAGCCTTGATTCCTCAGCAATAAAAGCAGGTAAGTTTGGCAAATGCTTTTTAGTAAAGGAAAATAGTGAGATAAGTTTAAAAGACAAGCAGAGTACAGTGTGAGTGTTCTGCTTTCCTTTCAGAGCTTAGACTGACATGTTACATGCAACAGTACAGCCCTAAAGCAGTGCCATTCAAGGAAGAGGGCCAGATTCACATATGGGAGGTGCAAACCTATGTACACTTGCTTGGTTATCAGCCTTATTGAATTTAGTGAGACTAATTTATGAGAAAGCATGCATAGGATTGTGCTGTAAATGCTTAAGGTGGTGCTGGAAAATGCATTATTAGATTTTTTTAAAAAATCTTTACAGTGTATCATTTTAAATATAAAAGTCTTTGACAACCATGTTAAGTTCTTTCTTTTTCTCCTTTTTATTGAAATTTGCTGTACTTTTAAATCTAGGTTTTGGCATCATGTAAAAAAGATTCCAATGCAATGCAACTGGTTTATTTTATCCTTAAAAAGAGGAAATTGTGACAAAAATATATAAAATATAGTGCTTCTGTTTATAAAAGAAATATCTATAAAGGAAGAAACATTTTCTAACTTTTCTCATTAGTCCAGTGAGAACAGCATCTTTAATCAAACAAAATGCAATGTCTTTCTAATTTTGTTTAAAGTGTTGCAATACTTACACAAGCCAGATCAGGTTATTGTAAATCTAGAGCAAATTAGAATCATTGGCCTCTGCTGATGCATTCAAGGGTACTATGTAAATCATAAATTTAATGGCATACTAAGACACACATCTGTTTCTATTTTGCAGAAGTTAATAATCTAGCTATAGGGTATTTAAACATGACTTTCATCGACTGGAACATTGGAAAAAAAGGAGAGCCTTTCCTATAAGTTGCACACTGTTGTTAGCAGCAATGCATCCAAAATATCCAGACAGACTGCAAATCTTGGTTGTTAACTACGGTATATCATGTGATTTTTCTCAGTATCTATTCCTCAGTTGCTGATTGCACATTTAACAAATCTTTGCTAAAGAGAAACAGTGTGGCATTACTAAATGGATTTACATTTTTAGTAAAATTAAATGTTGTGTATGATAGATTGGAAGAAAATGCTAAGCATTTCATAACTGATTTATAAACAGTGGCATAGCAGTTATGGATGTTTTTATTTCTCTGTGCCGTAAGTAAAACTACTCTAGTATATGTATATACAATGGCAGTATAAATTGATTTGTAAAAAAGGAAAATTGCTCTGGGGTCAGCATTAAATAATGACTGAATTCACACCCAGTGCATTCACACCCATTTACTTACTGAATTCACACACCTCATTGGATTAAATGAGATATACTTCTGAGTAGACATGTCAAGGATTGTCAGGAAACAGAGCTGATGCACACAGCCACAGTTCACGCCCATATGCAAAAATGTGTTCACTACTTTGCTGTGACATATTGCTTACCAATATGTCCTATTGGCATATCTAATGGTTAATAGGATGTTGACTCATGATACATTAACCTTGGTTAGGACACGATTTACCACAAGATAATTAATGAGTCTTTTTTCCACCTCTACTTTTCATACATAAAACTGTATGGAAACATTTATTGTACCCCACCTTTTGTACATCTGACATGGTCAATGCAAATTCAAATTCAAATTCAAGTCAATACAAATATTGAGAGCCAGTGTGGTGTAGTGGTTAAGAGCATGGGACTGGGACTCAGACGATCTGGGTTCTAGTCCCCACTCAGCCATGGAGCCAACTGGGTGACTTTGGGTCAGCCACAGGCTTTCAGCCCAACCTACCTCACAGGGTTGTTGTTGTGGGGATAAGATGGAGGAGGAGATGTAAGCTGCCTTGAGCCCTTTGTAGGAAAAAGGCAGGATATAAATTGAAAAAATAAAAAATAAAATTCATAAATTAGAATAGCCACTGTATTAAACTATTGAATTAAAAAAGATTTGCAACACTTCCCATTGTATCCAAATATCTTCACTTTAAAACTCTGATTTTCTTCCTCTGTTTCTTCAAGCTAGGTTTCTGGCAAGTATTGGGCTAATTATAGCCCTTGGCTTCACTTTCCTTATTCAGGAAAAAAATTCAGAAAAGTTCAAAATGTAGTATCAAAAATGCATTGTAGATTATGCTATAATTTCCTCTGGAATTTTGCCAACAGATAGTGTTGAGTTCCGCTGTTAAGAACTAAGACAACCGTTTTAGTGTAGAAACTCAGACAGACAGACACATTGAAATGCAATAATTCAACTTCTATTTGTTATCAATCACACATAACAGTTTGATTAGAAAGTCAGCTCTTCCAGCATAGCCCACAGTGCTTCAAGCATGTACTCAAGAAAAGAAGCCAGACCCCACCACCAGGGTCCATCTTTGTTGCCCAGAACCTGCTCAGTGGTTGCCTTTTCATTTTCTTCTACTGCTTGCGGAGCCTCCAACAGCACAAGGGGCTAGTGCTTTTAGTGACGATCATTGCCTTATTGGGAGACTTGAACGGCTTTACAAGGTAAGCTGCGAATGGCTGAGAACACGCTTGTACTGAGCAACTTCTGAGAAGCAAAGATAGGTGCTGGGGCTGGAATTTGGCTTTCTTTACTGAGTACCTGCTTGAAGCAATGTGGGTATACTGAAAAGGCTGAATGTCTAACCAAGCTGTTCTCTGTAATTACAAATACAAATTGATTTATCACATTATACTTTGCCTACAATTCACCACTAAAGGAAAAAAAGCTCAGCTCTTATCAGTAACACTAAGCATGACCTGTTCTCAACGTTCCAAAAGAAATGCTAAAATTCTTCATTTACTTATTATTCTAAATGGATTAGAAACCAATGGCCTAGTATCAGTTACCTTTAGAGTTCACAGCAGCAAACAATATCTTGTATTCTATATGAACACGGCTACATTTAAAGGTCTGGTTTCAAAGAATAGTATAACTAGTACTAGGCATGCACCTAACCAAAATTTGGAGCTGTATGTCTGAAGCAGTGGCACTGAACCCCTAATCGACAGAGTACAAGTCAGACTTTATGTCATCATCTATCTGAAGTGGTATTCCTCTGGCAGATTAAAAACATACTTTAAGGAGTATGTTTAAATGAAATATGTTTTATTTTTATTGTGTGCTGATTTTGCATTTAATTGCCACAGATCATCTTGATTTGGTGACTAGAAAACAAAAGGGAAAGAAAGGACAAATATACCCATCCAGACTTGTCCAAGAAATTTTGTTTTGGGACAAGTTGCTAAAAAAGAAAGGGAAAGTCCAAATTTTAAGTGAGTCCACTGCTTTTCTGTTGTGCTCTATCTTCAGCTCCACCAAAAATTCTTTACTATATGCCCCAAATTTCTAATGTCCACTCCTTGACTCTGATTTGGTTTAACACCTCGCCCCATATATTACAGTAATTTCACCTACATGTTTTAGGGCAGTGTTTCCCAACCTGCTGCTCCTTCAAATGTAGTGAACTTCAGCTCCCATCAGCAGCAGACAGGGTGGTCAATGATCAGAAACCATGGGCGCTGCCATCTAAAACATCTGATGGAGGAGTACCAAGATGAAGGAAGCTGTACTGGGGCTGAATGACCATGGCTGGGCATGGCTTCTCATGAAAAGACTGCAGGTGGCATTCCAGCTAAAACTGAAGAAAGGTGCTTTTACACAGTCCTTCTACATGGTTGTACAGGAGTAGGAATTTCTCAAGGAGCCTCATTACACTGTGGATGGGGTTTTTCAGGGAAAGTGTAACTCCATCCAAAACCAAGTAGATGACACCTACTAGGTCATCAAATTTTATATATCAAGATAACTAAAGTAGCTGTATGGATCCTAGCCACCATTTGTGAATTTGTGCCATGTATGGGTTGAAATCTGTAACCTAACTCCTTGTACATAAAACATTATGCTCCGCTCTAGTATCAGAGTTCTTAGAAGAAAATTTGGATCAGTTATTTATTTTTGTTGCAGAATGAATAGAACTGAATGAATTGTCAGAGTGAAAATTTGGCTCTTTTCCTTTAACATGTAACACAGTAATAAAAGACTTGGTGTCGGTGCTTCTGGCAGCAAAATAAACCACTGTGTGATGACAGATTCCTAATGATTAATGCTACACTAAACTCAGAACACAATTGCAGCAAAGTGCCAAGGCTAAAGCATGTTGCAAATTAATTTAAATGGTCATTTATGAAAACAATAATGGCCAATGTTCTGGTGGTTCATAAAAAATGATCTGATTCCTAAGGAAATTGCTATGGGGATGTTGTAGGTGGATGATGCAAGTAAGGAATGGCCAGGGATCAGTTCCTCACAACTTAGTTCCTTATTTTCACTGACAGTGTTCAGTATAAACTACACAGTTCCCTCTTTAAGCAGCAATAATAACTATAAAATTATGTTTCCTTAGTCTGTCCCATATTCAATGCATTATTGTGCCTCACAGGTACACATATACACCACAGAAGGACACTGATCATTAATTCTTGAGCTACATATACTTATTTATCTATGTTTTAATTTGTTACATTTCTATAGCAACCAATAGCCATAGCACTCTCTGATCACAAAATAGGGCTCAGAAATATGCACCATAAAACATAATTTTAAATAGATGCTATTTTTGTTACCAGAATTGGCTCCCAACAACAATCCTGGAAACTGTTTGGACTGGATAATTAGATGAAAATGATAGCCCTATTCAGGCGTGATTGTCTCCTGTTCAATTAAAACTGTGTGGAGCGAAAGGAGCTGCACAGAGACGAGCCCGGCCACTGGCTGCCTTGCTCTCATGCTGACCCTGTGTTGGGGTCTTGTCTGTACACAGGAAGCCAACTGAACACATGCACATTCTCCTTGTGCACATTGGAAATCTTGCATAATAACACACACACACACGCACGCATGCACGACCACTCAAGCCCTAGAATGGCTTAGAATAGAATCTGTGGGAAGAAAAGGCAAGTGAATACATAAAAACACTAATTAATTAATTATAAATGATATTATTATAGTTAATTGATTATAATTAATGATATTTACTAATTCATTACAAATAAATAAAATGAATCCCTTTATGAATAAAGATGATGTCTGAAGCCAGATTCCAAAAGATGCAAGCTTAAACTCATTGTCAATGCTTCTTTCACTAAACAATAGTTCAGTTTTAAGATTAGCTTCTCCCGCGTAATGCGTCCCCTTAAAACTTTTTATCAACTTGAAAAAGTTATTTGGGGTGTCAGCCTATAAGTGGCTGTACACTTCTTATGGTGCAAATCTTCAATAGCTTCTTAATGAATTATTTAATGTGAGTATATAATTAGAACTACTCCTTGGCGGGTGATTGATGTTCTTTGAAACAGTAGCATGGCACTGATATCACTCTTTTGACTGCTGTTTTTAGAAAGGCGTAACCAGGCTTTCAATCAGACGCAAGCACTATTTGTCAAAAATAAGATTTAAAAGGAAATGCTTATTTAAGGAGAGAGAGTCAGAGAGTGAGAAAGGAGATGTACTATCTTTGATCTCCTATACTTTAGTGATACTAATACCCCTCTGCTTCAGGTATTTGTAATGTAGAAAAAACTAATGACTGAATCAGAGACTTTTATATTTGTTGAAACAAAAATGACAGTTCTTGCAGCTGCTGGAGTCACACCAGGTGGTTTGACAGAAGCTTGGCAAAATGTTAGTTAGAAGATGTTTTATTTTACACTGAGAACAGGTGCCTTACCCTATTTGATTGCATAAGGGTCTAACCACCAAACATTGGCCTGCTTCACATGTAATGGGCAACCCAAAGTATTGGTTGAACATGGGTTGTTACAGAACTTTGCACTATTTTTTTTTCCCTATGGGTTATGTACCCAGAGTTCACAACACAGCAACAAGCCCTGGAGTTCTCTTCCTAGGTTGCTTTTGGTAACAACTCATAGTTTAGTGGAGGGTTTGCATGCAATGTCAACCCATGATTCAATGTCTGCCCCTACTCAACCCATATGCTAGTTTGTTTTTACATGCAACCCAGACTGTAGTAATGTGGTATACAGAATGAGGTTATTGCACAGAAAAAGACCATATTTTTGTTATCTATTGAAGGCATTTTTACTTTTAACTCTTTTTCCAGGGGCAGTTTATAGTATTGTACTGTATACTGTAATTAAAAGATAATAATGATAATAATACTTTTATAACGATTATGAGATCCCAATAGTAAAGGCAAAGCTAAAAAATTATAGCACAAATACAAATATACCAGAAATAAGTAAGCTGAGAAGATAAGAAGGGCCTCTCTTTGGCCCTAAATATATTAGTAGTGTAGGAACCAGGAAATACTCTCTGAGAAAACAGTTCCATAAGAGGGATGGTACAATTCAGAAAGGTCATTGGCACTGGTCTTACCTCAAAGAGCAACTGAAGGAGAGCCTCCGAAGAAAACTACTAGTCAGGCATGTTGATGTGAAAAAAGACATTCCTCCAACTATAGGGTTCCAGGTTCTGTAGGATCTTAAAGATAAATGGTATTACATTCAAATCCCAGGGCAGTTACTGGGATATAACATGGCTTGCACAGCTCATACTTAATCAAAAGAAACATCCCTTGGCCTTGGGGACAGATTTACTTCTCTTTATTCTGCCGCTCTTAATAGGACCCCAAACTGGCTTGCTTAGTTTGCCTTGTGCTTGGGCTGCTTCTGCAGAATAATGAGTACTCAGGCAATGTAAGCCTGAAACCAGACACAACAGGGCCAACATCTATGTGTTCAGTCAATTTACAATGGGGTTGAGGGATCTTTCTTGATAGTAGAGACAAGTCCAATTCATGTATTTTTCAGAACTTGCAAGAATGCAATGTGGGCCAGAAATGGGGCCGTGAATACTGGTCCACTCCCAACATTCCCTGCACACTAAGCCCCATTACTCCCTGTTCCGTGTGAAGAGGCCACTTAAGCTCTCACTGCCCCACTCAGCTGGACTAGGAGATGAAAGGCATGCATAAGGACACTGAGGACAGAGATCGCAAGTGCATCCCCACCCCCACTGTAAAGTCCTTACATGTTCCAAATAATGCTTGAAAGGGTCTTATATATCAAGAAGAAAAGGAATGCTAAATCTGTTGGCCTCTTATCTCCATCACTTAGGTGCCCTCAGTTTCTATTCCTATACCAGGTGAAAGAGGGAGAGAGACTTGACTGGAAAAATTGCATTTGTTGTCATTGGAGGCACTCTTCTTTATATCCCCCATGTCAGGAAGGTAGAATATTGGGAAGAAAATTGGGGGTGTGGTTTAGCTCTCTCCTGCTGTTGACGAAGAAATAGCAGGTGAGAAGAGTGAGAAGGAAAGAAAGAGCAAGCACAGTGGCAGGAAAACACCAAGGAGTGAGGCTCTAGGCTATGCAGAAGAGGCAGATAGCAAGACAAGTACATAGGAGAGGGAAGGAGCAAGGCTCAAGACTAGTAAGGAGCAAATGGTGAAGTTAACGACCAGGAGAGAAGTAAAGCTACAGGTTGGGAGTAGAGAGACAGGAGGGCAAAGGAGACTTGGCAGGTAGGAGAAGCTTGGTGGGGCCAAGAAGTAACTCTGTTCTCTTCCTGCTCACTGAAAGGCTGATCTGCCACAGGTCCAACAATAGGAATGTGGGTCTGGTTCCATAACATTTTTAAATGTATGTAAGGAGTAGAGAGGGATGCAGGTGGCGCAGTGGTTTAAACTGCTGTGCTGGTTGATCGAAAGGTTGCCAGTTCGAATCTGCACAACGGGGTGAGTTCCCATTGCTCCGTCCCAGCTCCTGCCAACCTTACAGTTCGAAAGCGTGCAAATGCAAGTAGGTAAAAAGGTACCACTTCAGTGGGGAGGTAAACAGCGTTCCGTGCACCTCGGTGTTTAGTCATGCTGATCACGGAGACTGTCTGCGGACAAACGCTGGCTCCCTCGGCTAAGAAACGGAGATGAGCACCACCCCCTAGAGTCAGGCATGACTGAACTTTAATGTCAAGGGGAAACCTTTACCTTTTTAAGGAGTGGAGAGCTTCATGGATGCCATTAGAGGTTCCCACAGGTTCCGTGCTGGTGACCCATAAGGCTTGCATTACATAACTGAAATACTGTGGGGGAGAGAAGAAGTGTGTGTGAGTGGGTGGGTGGTGAGAATTTAAAGTGTTCCTTTTACTCTAAAGTTCCTTTTACTGTTGAAACAAGACAGTTTCTGCACCTTTTATGGTCTTCTAATGTGCTATTTTCCCTCAGACATGCTTTTATTATGTATCCTTAGTCTCTTTAAATAAAGGTTCCTCCTGAATATTAGTTAATTAAAAATATTAAACTTAATTTCTGCCTAAGGAACAAGAAACAGCTATGCTAAATAAAATTATCTTAATTTTCCTGAATCTGTTTAAATTAAAAACATCAGCTTCTACAGCTGAAACTCCCCCCCCACAAAAAACCCCCCAAAAAACAAAACAAAAAAGAAGCCCTCATCCATGGTTAAAGTGTTTGAAGCCCATCAATCTCTCTAACCACAAAGCTAATGTGTTCCTTCTGTTTTCTTTGAATGAAATCACCAGAGTGGTTAGATGTTGATTTAACATAAAACAAATGGAAATGGGTGTTTCCTTAGTCATGTGTAGAATGTATTGGGCGAGTGGGGGGAGAAGGAAAACAATTACTAAGTATTATGAGCAAGTCAATGATTTTGCCATTTAATAAATAATACTTCAGGCCAGGAATCATTAAAACTGATTTCTGTAGTTAACCACATTATGCTGACTGCAGAATATGACGTGTGAGGAAGCTGTACTTTTCTGAAACTCACAGCTCTTTAAGAATAGGATTTCAAGAAGCTTTAAAAAAATTCTGGAGTTTTAATCTAAATGTTGCTTTGGACACTACACCCCTTTATCTTTTAACAGGTATCCTGCTGGCGGCTCTATTGAGTGAGCAATGCAGTGTATGAGCTGTGATTGGCTCCTGTGGCAATGTCTGTCATTTCCCTGTGCTCTGGAGATCATGAGAGTTTGCTATGGCAGAGATCCCAACTCCCATGTTACATTATCAGGTGACTCTGACACCTGAGATTGTAGGGGCAGAGAGCAGCCAAAAGTAGCATTTGAGCCAGCTGAAATTAAAAGCATCACACTAGAGAATTTTAAAAACTCTCTAACAATGAAAATAATTTTGTTTTAATTAGGTATTCCCGGCTGTGTTTGCAAACAAGAGCCTCTTTACACATAGCAGTAAGGGCAACACTACATTATAGAAAGAAATAATGTTCTGTAACGTATAGAATAAATTTATAGTCCTGCCAAAGGGAGGAATATATATGTGCAGATGGTCTCTCTCTCTCTCTCTCTCTCTCTCTCTCTCTCTCTCTCTCTCTCTCTCTCTCTCTCTCTGTGTGTGTGTGTGTGTGAGAGGGAGAGGGAGAGGGAGAGGGAGAGGGAGAGGGAGAGGGAGAGCGAGCGAATGTGAGCATTCTTCAGGGCTAGGATGACTGTGTAGATCTATCAAACCAAGATTAGGACATGGTATTAAGATCAGGATTTTAAATGACATGTTAAAATCAGTACTTTGTGATGTTTTCCTTTTAAATGTGTTTTGTCTTATTGTTTCTGCTGCCTTATTTTTTTAATGTTGTTCACTGTTTATTACTACTTGTGTTACAGTTGCATTTCTTGTGTATATTGCCCTGAAAGTTTGTGCTAAACAACCGAAATACTGTGCTGTCTTTGAAGCTCTGGAGTTGCAGTAAACATTGAACTCTAGAGTCTTGTTGCCATGGCTAGATTAAAGATTATGCTAAATATTCTGAAGAAAAGGGTTTTATTCAGACCAAGCAGCAACCTGCAATGTAGTGTTCCTGAAAGATTTATCCAGTGTGCTCCCATACTGAAGTCTCTGTACTGAACTCTTTTAAAGTTGTCTGCCACTCAGAACATGATAGTTGCTACCTTACAATGGTGTTTGTAGTCTGGCAAAGCTCTGAGGTTTCCTTGATGCTTATCAGGAATTTCTGAATTTAAGTTTTGTCTTTCAATAAAAGAATAAAGGCTTTGTCTCACCTGCAGTTGCATCACTAGATGTATCCCTCATTTGAGACACACTGGAATTCAGGGTGTTCCTCAAAAACTTCCAGAAATCATCCAGAATTTCTTCCTTCTTTTGTTGGCCATCTACATCACCCAAACCTGAAACAAATGTATAATATGGTTCAAGGGCTTTATGAAAATGAAACCAGAATGGAAGTTTCTTGTTTCCAATACTTTACATTTATCTCTTAATGTATGCTAACAGTCCTCTAATTTTCTTTGGTAATGTCTGTTAGCATTACATAAGAGTAATTCAGGTCCCTTTGTGTCTTTTTCAATGAGCATCTTTCTTGGAATTACTTATTTCATTCAGAATCCTCAAAACTGAATTATGGGTTCAGAGCCAAAGTGGATTAAAGTATGATTCAGCATTTGTACAACCGTACTGAATAGTAGGCAATGCATCAAGTAAGTCAGTTCTTTGCTTCAGAGCAGGCCAAGGAGTTCTTGGAAAGTTCTATAGCTTCTGAAATGATAAGGGGAATTTCACCAATGTGATGTGTTAGCTTTTCAATATATTAACCTATTATGAGTCCTGGATTCAGCACTAAACATGGATGCCCACGTTTTAGTCCTGGACCAGAAATACTCTTGCATAGCAAAAGCCAATGTGTTAACTACACCTGTTCCTGGAAAAGTTAGCTCTGACCATCTAGAGACAAGCCTCGGTTGCATTCTCTTTGGACACTTGTAACATGTGTTAAACAGAGCTGCCTTGTTTAGAAACTTCAGCTGGTTGCAAAAGTTACAAGACAAATGTTGCACAGCTTCATGACCTACCAGTCTGTTTTAAGGTACAGTGCCTAAAGCATGAGATAATAATGATTGTGAGAATTATGGTCAAAGAAGTTTCTCCAGAGTTGAACTGCAGATATTGATTACTATACTATCATGGAATCTGCAAGAAAACAGTAGCTAAAAGTAAGGAAGTAAGGTAGCATGGAGAAAATCTACATGGAGATAATCTACACCATGGCAGTTAAACTCATCTAGAAATATTCACCAAGATACTGGAGAACCCGTATTTCATAGCTACTCATATTACAAGCAGGTCATGTGTGAGAGAGCTAGACCTATGGTGTGCTATTCTTACTTTTGGGGAGAGAAAGTCCAGTTACTAATAGCTAAATTCAAGCATTGTGTTTTCCACCACTACTGATTTTTTTCCTGCAAAACACAAATGCAAAGGAGCACTCGGTGTGTTTTAAGGCACTGAGACCCAGCAGCTAGTGCTTGGGAAAACTGAGTGTGCATTCTTGTGTAACTTATAATCCTCAATAATGGAGAGATTTAGCCACTCTGGAATTTCTCAGCAAGTTTTCCATAATTTTAATTACAATTTGAACAAAATAAAATCATGATAAGAAAGGATAAAAATGCTTGCATAAATGGAAATGAAACATAGTAGGAATATGTGAATGTTTGCGCATGCTCTCTCTCTCTTTCTCTCTCTCTCTCTCCCTCTCTCTCTCTCTGTGTGTATATATATGTATGTATATTCATATGAGTGCATATATGTACGTGGAAATACAGCTTTCAATAAAAACAATTAGGCATAAGCTTCAAGAAAGGCAGACTAAATATCCATATATTTCTCAGCAAGTTAATATGGAAAATGTTTCTTAAGGTAGAAAGTTTGCAAATCACTGCCTTACCACAAGAAAGCAGTGGTCATGTTTATGGAGGTAGTAAAGTTGAGTAATGTGGTAGGACGGCCAAAAAGAATGCTTGTAACTAAAAACTTCAAGAATGGCATGATGGAATAGATGGGATTATGGTGTGTGTGTGTGTGCACAGTTCCATTTGGGATTGTTGGCAGATGAGAAATTGAGGTGGATGAAAGATGTGGAATCTCATAATATAGGTCAGCAAAGTATCTCCAGGACACTCTTTCATTTGCACCTGTCTCAACCTATAGTACAGGTTTTTTTCCCCTTCCACACCTGAGATCGTATTTTCAATTGCAATTGCAGATTGCAAAGGAATTTTCCAGACTGTACAGCTACCTCTTTTAGTTTTGGTTGGCCTGTGGCATGTGGCTTGGCCTATTTGTTGAGTTTTCTGGAGCTGCTCATAGGTATTTTATTGTGGTGCACTTATCCTCTAACAGTGACATGTTGTATTCTAGATTAAGTACATGCTTGTGCCTTTAAGGACTAAAAACTTGCTTTAAAAAAGGATGAAAACTCAGATTCACTTGAGTCTAAATTTTGTGACTACTGTTGAACACCATGCTTGCAAAGCAGCTCTGTGTATGCCTACTTCCTGGCAAATCACTTTAATAATTTTGTTTCAATGGCAAAGACATAGCATATACCAAAATATATTCTCCCAAAGTAACTGCACACACTCAGCAATTTCTCTGTCTTGTGGAAGGAACAGTGTTGTGTGCCTGTAACTGGGAGCGCAATTTGACCCATTTTGTCAGATAGGTTCAATCGCCTTTTGGAAATGTGTTCACCCCAAGAATGCAGCTGTCAGTGCAATTGGCTAAAAGTGTTGTCAGGAACCCTTTCATTAGAGCCCATATGCAGTGAAGTTGTATACAATTCCTTAAGAATCATGGCAATAATCCATAACGATTGGCCATTAGTCTACAAGTGCCTTATCCAGTAGGAATGTGAATAGCTCCTACTGGTTTGACCAGAATTGCATGTGCAGCAGACACGAAGGCAAAAGGAAAATGTTAGAAAACCTAACATTAAATAGAATGGTGTTAGAGAAAGTAGGTTGCTGTGGTATTGAGGTCAAGTTTCTTTTTGTAAAAATAAAAATAAAACACACATCACAATGGTTTCAAATGAAATAGCCCTACAGCCTGAAAAACACTAGCATACTCTATGCTGCTGGCAAGGAAAGGACTGGCTGTTTTATCAGTTTATGTCCCTCTGTCCCACACCTTTTCATTCTTTGTGGGATAATCAATTGGTGTGGAGTTGTGGGAATCTTTGAGACCTCCTAGAGCAGCCTTCCCCAGCCTTCCAAGCCATATCATAGCAATTTTTTATTTATTATTATTGACAATGGTGGCTGGGGATGATGGCGGTAGAGGTGGGGAAGGCCACTTCATGTGTGCCATGGCAGTCCCATGACTGAACAGCTGGAAGCAAAATTCAAAGAACTAGAAAAAGCTTGGAAAGATTGCACTGTTCACACACCATCTGTGACTCGTCTTGACTATGACAAAATAAAGATGCAGAAGAACCATGTTGCCATGTGAATGTAACCTGTGAAATGCAAATTAGCACTCCCTTGGACACAATACGAATGATGAAAAGTGAAATCCTGATATGCTTTAAGAGCTGGTTCTCATGTTACTTTGGTTACTTCTTCACACAATCTGATGTGCAAGCTCATAGCTCATGGTGATCTAAAGTGATATCTATGATTGGCATACCTTTCAGGATATCAGATGTGACAGGTGTTGCTGAAGCTGAAATCTGTGGGGTGTCAACTCATGTGCTGTGTTGGCTCATTTGTCATGAATGAAAAACAACAACTGCAAGCAGTTCCAAGGTAACATATGTAGGGAGCAATAAATATGAAAAATAAATGCAGCACTTTCCATTTTATAAGAGGATTCCTAAGTAAAGAAAAATATTTTAGATAAGAACAATACAACCTCATGCATGCATGTGTGAGGGTATGTGAGTATGTTGCCATGAATTTAGTGGAGATTTTGGTTATAGCTCTGTGCTAGGTTGCACAGAAAAAAAATTCCTCCTTCTCTTCCTTTTCTCATAAATACAATAAAAGGCTGTGATAATTAGGTTGGAAAGTTTACCAGCAATACTATAACAAAAATCTAACTGAATCCACACTAAAACTACACTGAATATTTGTATAATTTTCTTATTGCCAAAATTGTGGAAATATATAATTAGCAACTTACTCTTAAAAATCAGTCATACAAGACTTTTCATATTTCTTAAGAAAATAATAAATACATTTCTTATTTCTATTCCAATTTCCATAATTATATTTTAAACAGCATTAATAAAATCAGGAAAATATCTTTGTGTATTTCAGCCAAAGGTACTTCATAGCAATCCCACCCAAGTCATATACTTTTAGGTTGCATTGATCGCACATGCTTAACTATGCTACTAAAATCAATAGGACTTAAGAGTGCTTAACTACAGCTGGGCTTGCCCTATATTTTAAACAATTGTTTCAATTTTTAAAAGGTCACACAACTCTTCATAAGATATAAATAAGATATCTCACATAACAATTTCTCTTAGTCTGGTTAAACAACAAAACATGACAGCAGTCCTTATTGAGGTATAAAACATGCAGTGTAAATTGGGCTTCCTACATTAACACTCTTTTAGCTCCTTGCCTGCCTTCCTTCCTTCCTTCTTTCCTAACAACTTATAGATAAGAAAGAATTTCTCTTATTTTTCCCAGCAAAAGAAAAACAAACACAGTAATCCTTGTTTATTGTTGCAAGGTTTGTGACCTAGTCTTGCTCCTGTCCCTTGACTGCCCAAAGGTCGGACGAGACACACTATCAGTGCACTCCTTTTTCAAAGCCTTTTCATCTGCACTAGTGCTTACATTTGAAAATCAGAAACATATTTTACATAATATTGTATGAGTTGAGCAATATAATGAATAATATAATGGAGCTGATAAATGTACCTTCTTGGATTGAGAAATTTCTGCAAGAGTAAGTACTTTTGCAGGCCAAAGAAAAAAATGTAGTTTAAGAATCAGTAGGGGCTGGGGAATTGTTCTTAGTCTATTAATTACACAATCCAGTTTTGTAATAACATCTGTCACATTTGGGTTCTGCTGTGTGCTATTAACAATTTAAATATAAAGGAAAGGACCTGTAGCTTTGTCAGTGAAGATCCCTTTGAAAGGTAAGCAAACAGTTTAAACAAAACTCATTATAGCCATGGAATTCTTCATGTTGCTGGTTCATTATATAGCACATAATCTAGATAATTTGCAGGGGAGAAAAAGAAAGAACAGTTCTCTAGATCTCATGGTTTTGAAGAAAAGCTTTTAGAAATCACAACATGACTATGTGAGCCATTTGGTAACCAGAGAACTCTGCCCTGCAGATCTCCTTCTACCCTCCTCCCCCAGGTACATGGCCGCATTATTCTATACACCTTGTTACTTGAATTTTACCTCTGTTACTGGTGGTGGCAGGGGAAATAATAGGAATTCTCGAGATAATGATAAATGAAGGGAATTTTCTTGGAAGAAAATTAGTAAAAACCTAGGATACAGTGCTGTGCATATTTAGACTGGAAAAGAGTCATCCCACTCCCAGCATCCTTCAGCTGGCCATGGTGGCTGAGGCATAAATGGTATTGCAGGACATTTTTGTGTCTAAATATGCATAGGATTGTACCTGTAGTCCAGTTTACACTTTTTTCCCTGACCAGTGATTTGCAGTATTTTACAAAAATGAGTAGCATTCTTGCCTGGAGGCCTCTCAGTTTCTCTGGAAAAAAAATCACTTAGCTAATTTTCAAGGTGGATATTACTTTTGAGCATGGAATTTCTTTTAACTGCATCAAGCAACATTTAAAAGCACCACTTTTTATGCTGTGAAAATATAAAGAATGATGCTGCTGTTAAGGATAAAAATATTATAAAACAACTACTTTTTTTTAATACAGTGAAACTCTGTTGTGCCAAAAGATGATTATAGCTTTGAAGGCTCATGAAGTTAAAAAGCTTTCCATCTGACTTCCACTGCAGACTTCTGGGAGTGCAGAAATAAAGACCCCGTTTTTCTGGTGTGGACTGCATAACTCAGTCAAGGACAGTGACCCTAGGGCAACTTGTGGTGGTACAATGGAGCTAATATGGAAGCACTGGCCCTGTAGCTGACATAACTCACTCCAGAAGAATGACCCTAGGGCAATTAATGGTGGCAACACAAGCTAATACTGTAGCCTTTAAAACACCAATTTAGCCTTTTGTAGCCATTACAGCAGGAGAAATAAAGAGGGCATGGGCAGAAAATCAGGAAGTGGTTGTGTGATACGGTTCTATCACCATGATTCAAAGCTGCAATTATTTGGTAATCATCTTATTAACGCACACCACTTGGATGTAAAGTCAAAACAATTTTACTCCAGTTTCCATCCCTAGAAATTTTTTTATTATTATTTTATGACCAATACATGTGATTCAAAGGGGAAAAAAAGTGAGCAACTTTTGTATTGTAGCCCATGATACAGAAATTAACCACACTATGGCCAGGACTACGTACTACATGAAATCTGCAGAAACTTCTGAAAATAAGAAGTGCACATTTAATTCTCCCCTTTCCTTCTGCAACATCTACAGTGACTTGAAGTTGCACAGTTCTGCTCCGCACACATCTGCCTCTGTCAGGAAAGGTATAATGTTTATGTTACATCCATTCCGTGGACCAGACCAGGATTTCAGCATGCCCTGGGTTAAGCAAAGAGTAGTCTACCCCAGGACTGGCAAGACAAGGGGAATTCTGGAAGTGAAAACTAGGCTGAGTGTAGCTGTATGCAAGGAAGTAATTATGAAGTAAAAATCACTATGCTTGGACGTATATTTCTAAAAGTGGCAGGCTTCTGAACAGACGGCAGTATGCAAAGTGTCCAGGAAAGTACAAAAGTGATGTGAAGCACAGACTAATGCTGGAAGAGAAGAATCTGAAGTATGTCAGCCTTCCTTAACCTCGTGCTAGCCAGCACAGGCAATTTCATTTTGTTTCCAGTGGTCACATTAGCTGGGTGTGATGGGTATTGCATTCTAACATCTCTGGAGGAGGGTGCATAGTTAGTTCAGGACCGTGGAAATAATGGTTTTTATGGGGACTGATATAAATATCAGTAAATGCATGAAGATAACACTATTAGATGTGTTAACACTTTAGCCATGTTTTAAAGCTTTAGGCTTTCCAGGGTTGGGAATGAACTTGCAGGCCCGTCCTGTGTCTGTGTCAGATTCCTCTCTACCCAAGATCCTATGCAGGTAAGCTATGAATGTTCAAGCATATCCTGGAAAATAGTCTGTATTCAGAACACAAATGATGTATGAATGCAGGTCCCTGTACAGATATGTCTTTAACACATGGTGTGCTTTGAAATGAGGCTTTTATTGTGTAATTGGCCTACCTCATTCATGGAATTTTACAGGGTTCCAGATCATGTCTTCCATCTGTAATCCCTCTCTTTCCTCACTGCTTCTGGGGTGGGGGAGTCCATTAAGACAGACCAAGATAGACAGAGCTGCATAATACCAGTTGATTGTTGCTGCTAGCAGCTTTCCATCCATGGAGAGCAGGCTGACTGAACGGGTGGTATCAGTGGACAGGATCCAAGGATCCCCCCACCCCCAGCCTTGTGTATAGACTACATACTTAAAACCTCTGTTGGGCACATAAAATTGTAAGGATACAAAGAGAATATGTTCTGAGGGCACATAATGAGCAGTTCAGCGCCTGGGTTTGTACCTGGATGCCCATGTGGGAAGTTCGTATAAGCAGCACTTAATTGTATGATGGAAGAAAGCTAGAATATGTACAAATGAAACAAACCCTTATTGGTATGCACTTCTTTTAACAAACACGAGCAGCTTGACAAAATAAGTCTTACCCAAGCTATGCTGGACATTCTTGCCCAAATGCTAGATGTGTGTGGAGTGGATAGTGCTGAGCCAGGTGCTCCGGTTTCAGTCTCTGGGTCTGCTAGGAAACCACAGGCGGGTGCAAGACAGTCACTAACCTTAGACAAGTCTATCTCACTAGGGAAGGGGACATGAATTACGTTATCATATCTCTGTGATATGTAAACATTAAAACCATGAGGCAGAATAACCACAATATCTGAGCAAGCGAAGAGGTGTGTGAATGTTCCCCACAACACATGGTATACCAAAGGAAGCTTCTTTTTAATTCTGCTCTTGTTGTGATGTCATAGGTACAGAATTCCTGCCAATTCTCCCCAAATTATCCATCCAAATTATGCAAGACCACAGAAAGTAAAACCATTCACGTATCTATCGGTATTTCGGTATATATATGAACAAACCCAGTGATGAGAGTTTAAAAGCTACTGGTTTTCAGAGAAAAGAAAACCACGGCGACGTGCGTGAAGAAAGTTTACCGAGGAGGTGCTTCGCCATACCTCCATTTATCAAGTTGAATCCACACCCTTCAGGTTAAACTGTTCCAACACTGTTCCCTTTGCCTTGTCACGCGTGTTTTCTGTGGCACGCCGCCGCCTCGGGGATGAAGCACCGCGAAGCGCAGGGGACTGTGAGCAAGGCAATTTCAGCGCAAGAAAGTGAATAGGCCTACCAAGAAAAGGGGAGGGGGAAAGAACGCGGGGAGCCCTGGCTGCACCGGGCAGCCTTACGGAGTCTTCCCCCCCCCCCCATTTGTTATTGATTTTCGCTAAGTCTCCCACTTCCTTGTGGCTCCGCATCGCTGCGACTTGATTACGTGCTCAACAGCCCTACAAAATCGAGTTATTAGGAAGCGCGCGAGAGTAAAGAATGGCGGACGGGGGGGGGCGTTTAATACTTTTGTGCCCGCGCAATCCGAAGCTAATGTAAATTGAACTTTGCAAGACTCGCCGCTTTCTCTCCTCAAGCTGCATTCCCCTTAAGCTCCCTCAATTGCGCGAGCAGCAATTGCGTCCCCTCCGCCGCCCCCATAACTGTGCTTGCAGGCTATCCCGGATCGGCGGCCCCTGCCGCCGCCAGCTCTATGCACAAAGAAGAGAGCGCGCAATCGCACGCCGGCGAAAGTTTGAGCGGCCTGAAGCTCGCTTCCGCCTCCTGCAAGCGTGCCCGGGGATCCGGCCGGCCAGCGGGCCGGCCACCCTTCCTTCCACGCAACGAGCAGGGCCTTCCTCCTGGCGAGGAGGCGAACCCGCGTGCTGGTCTGCAGCGCCGCGCTCGGCTCGGAAGGCACCGCGGGAGTCGGCGAGGGTGTCCACCGGGGCCCCGAGATGCTCTCGCTCCGAGGCTGCCCAAAGGCTTGCAGTCCTCATTGGCTGGGAGGATCCAGCGCTCCGGCGGCCGCCAGATCGGCTGAAGCCTAGAGGACCCCCTCCTCTCCCCTCCTATGCCGTCCCTCTCCCTCCAACCTTCTCCCTCTCCCCAAAGCCGTGCAGCCGGCGGCAGCTCAAATGGAGTGGAAAATGGCCAGTGGTGGCAGATCGAGCCTTTAGATTATCTCCTTCACGTTTGGTACTTAGCTGTCTCTAATCTGCTTTTATTTGGCAGAAACCTCCCCGTTTAGGGGAGCGCGGAGGTGGTGGGGGGAGATTTTTTAAAAAATTGGTTGGGCTGCCGTCGTCGCTGCTTCTATACACGATAATATGTTTATATGATTAGCAGAGCCCAGGGGTGGGGAGAAGACTGAGCGGGGGGGTGGAGATTGGAGGAGGAGGAGGCTCCAGTTCAGAGCTAGTGGAGAGTCTGTGTCAGGACTTGGCAATCCCCAGTCACACACTGAGAGGTGCATGAACGAAAAGGAGCTGGCGATACAATTCACTGGGATTTTTTTTTTTTTTTTTTTGGCGATTTCACGCCCCTTCGCTCCTCTCCCCATTGCCTTGAGCGCGACCAGCTTGGCTCCTGATCTGCGTTCGCGGGGCAGCGGCAGCGGCAGCAGCAACACCGAAGAGAAAGCGAAGCTTAAGAAGGCTGGAGCGGGATCCTGCCAGAGGCCAGAATGTCAACCAGGGAGATGTAAATGAGGTCGAAGAAATCGACGGAGAAGGGGGGCTTTTTCCCTCTCCTTGGCTCTGTGCATTATAATCGTACCCCCTTCTCTCACTTCGTCTCCCTCCTGAAAAATAATTACTGAGTTGATTTCGGCTCTGCTCCTCTTCGAATCGCCTTTCTTCGTATTCATCCGAGTTGCCGAGAAAGCGAGGACTCCAAGGCTGGTCACATCCATAGGGGTTTATTTGCACCTAGCGCTCTTTTGTTGTGGTGCTTCAGATCTGCCCAAAGATTGATTTCGATTTTCCCTTTTTCGCTTGCGTGGCTTTCTTTTTTGATCCTCCTTCCCCCCCCCCCATTTTTGTTTTTGTTTGGGAAGGAGCAGAGTGGGAACTGCAGGAAAAAAATGTTGACTTAACCCCCTAGCAAAGCCTTCGGCTGGCTGGGCTTGCTTGGAGGAGGAGGAGAGCAGCTTGTGTCCGTTTTGTCCCAGCCCAGCGAGCTGAACAAGGCAGCTGCTTTCCTCGGCTTTCTTCCCTTCCACCCAGCCCAGCTCTTTTGCCTGCCCAGCAATCCTTCTGCCCATTCTGGCGACCTGCTGCTGGTGCCTCCCGGGCCAACCCCCCCTTCTCCTCGTGATCAGAAAGGGGCTTACCCTCCACCCCCTTTCCGGGGCACCCCAGATGCAAGAGAAACCCTGGCCCGGCCTTCGCTGCAAACCCAAAGGTAAGGCAGGGGGTGGAGGGAGAAGGAGCGAAGCTTCTTTTCCACTTGCAGTACCTGTTTGCTTACTTCGATCGCCCCCTTTTGCGAGCCATTTGCACGCAAGTGGGCTGCTTGCGCCGGAGGAGGACGGGTGGCGTGGGAGATGCGCTTTAGAGACTCAGACCTAACCCTTTGTTTTCCCTGCGGGGAGGGAACCTCGCCACTAAATCCATAAGATGTAGCGAACTATTTTCCCAAGCTACCTCCTGATCTCCCTTCTATGCATTTTGCCTCCCCTCCGCTCCTCCCCGGTCTCCCATCGCAGGAAGGCGAGAAAGGGAAAATGCTACGCGCCGCATAAATCAAAGTGTGTATAAACGGGAAGGGGTGCAGGGAAGGCAATAGAGGGGTGGGTGGACATCCAGATCCGAGCCAGGCAGAGGGATAGAAGCCAAGGAGGATCGCGAAGGCCCTTATTCCCCACCTCCGCCTGGCTTCTTGCTTGGGCAAAAGAGATCGGATGAGGGCCAATGCCGGGAAACTGAGGAGGGGGTAGCTGTTTCCAGACGAGAGGAAAGGTGACCTGGAAACGCAATCAGATGTGAACCGGCGCAGTCGGAAATGGCAACCTTTAGGGCCAGGCAGCTTGAGGGGCTGAGGGCTCGTCTGGAGGAGAAGGGGGCATTTTTAAGGGCTGCGGGGCCCGATCAGAGAGATCCGAGGAGAGGGGGAAGGCTTGCAGCTGAAGAACCGCCGTGTCCCCTTTTTACGAATAAGCTCCTGACTAGAAGGAGCGGTGTGGCCGACTTGGCTGGGAGAGATTTTGGCAAGAGGTCAGGCCCTGCCGGGTGGCTGCAGGATACCTCGCCATGCGAGTTCCTCCAACTCTTTTGCAGCGCAGCGGCTGGATGAACCCTTCCCTGTGCCGTGCGCCTGGGGGAGCGGGCCAGGAGCCACGATTTTTGGCGTGGGGGCGGAGAGGGAAGGAGAGAAATCTGCCCGCTTGGCTAAACTTTGCCCGACCTGTTTGATCTGGCGGCGCTTTCTATTGATTTTAATTGAACTTGGTGCTCACTTTAAAAAGGAAAGTAAGAAATGCTGTTAAAACGATACTTAGCACCCCGACGATATTGAATACGACGCGCATTTTACTTCAAGGTCTCCCGCTGATTTTAAACAACTTTTATTTCCGAAAAAGTGTTCCTAGGCTTTTGGGGAAGCAGGTTGAGTATATTTTGTGTATCAGGAACGTGCAGATTATCACAACTTTTTTCTTTAACTGGCCTGTCTCCCTATTCCATGATCGTGTGTTGGGGGGGGGTGGAACCTTTAGAAAGTCCACTTCCCTTGGGATGGGGGAGTCCTCCAAAGTAGCTTTGCGTAGTCGCATACTAGCTGCAACAGCCATCTGGATCCGGTTACTGGAACAAGCGTTTCTCTTCTTTCTTTGCTTTGCAGCAACATTCTCTGCCGTGTGTATGCAGCGAGACAGGCTCCCCCCACTCTGGCTTTTTTAAAGTCTGGTGGATGGTTTCATTCATGTGTTTGGGCGAGCCTGGAAGGCCCTCCCAAGTCTGCTTGTCCTCATGAATTTAAGTTCCTCGCTAGAAGGGAAAAGTTGCTTCCTTGAGTAAATAAGAACTTGTTGCACATTTATTTTTTGCTAAATTGGAAGGGTGTAGAAGCTAGAATCCCAGCCAGCCCTTGCCGTGTTTTCTGCAAGAGGTTTCCAGATAGAAATGAATCACAATCCTTCCCAGTTAGGGCCCAAGGAAAAGGCTGGCTTCATTTTCTACTTGCAGACTACTAGGGCCATCTGGAGACAATGCAAAGAAAGTGTGTGTGGTATGTTGAAGATGCTTTTTAAAAAAAGTCTGAAAGGACTTTTTAAACGTTGGGATTTATAACAGCATCTTTTTGGCTAATCTAGGTGGAAGTTGTATGTGGATGCAATTTTTATAGCCAAGATAAGCGTGACTTCTGCTGTTTTTGGGGTGTGGAGATTGCAGAGTTCTTGCTTAAAACTCCCTCTGCATGTTTATTGAAAACACCCTGAAAAAGGCTTTGGATCTTTATTTTTGAATTAATAACAGCCCCATGTAATTTGAGTCAGGGCATGGGATCCCATCAGGGGTGGGATCAGGACGTGGTTTGGCAGAAAGTAAAGCTATCTTATTCGGGGCTTCAGGTGTATATTTTCTTTCCTTAAGAATATGCTCTTGTGGTCAGATAGAAAGAATTCTGCAGAACAAATGTTCTGTTGTTTGGTTTCTTCAGACACTCTGATTCCCTCCCTTTTGTTGCCTGCCACTAAAAGAGGTGCCATTTCACATCATTCTGCACAAATTGTTTGAATTAATGCAAGTGTGAATTCTTACCGTTTGAAGGGACTCCATTAGCATATCAAAGGTTTCTTAGCTTTCAGCTCAATTGAGAAAACTTCAGCCTATCTTCCATTTGCTTCCAAAGCAGAGGCCCAAAGGGCAGTGGGGAATTGTAAAGGGGTAAAAAAGAGAGGTGGATTTGGGTTATGTTTCTGAACTTACTGTTTTGTAATTATGCCGGTGAAGAACATAGTCTGTATGCTGCAGGCCATTGCAAGCAGCCAAACAATTATATTCTATTGATTAATGGTTTGTTCTAAGAAAAAGGGTGACCTTTTTCATGGCAGCCACTGTTGCATAGTTTCTGGTGTCTTCTCTCGGTTCTGTTAGTGGGATTTGCAAGGCCTTTTCTTCTGGATCCTTGCTTCGGTTATGGCCTACACATTTTTGCATTGGGGTCTCAATGGAAAAGAACCTCTAATTACTTAAAAAAAAGAAAAGGAAAACCAAATGAATCTTTGAAATAAAAGACCACTCAGTTCTCAGGCTTTGAAGCAAGCGCACATCTCCCCTAATACATTTTAATTGGAGAATAGCTAAGTTTTCACAGTGTGCAATACAGATGTTAAAAGTGCGAAACTTTCTGTTTATTGTTTTAATTTTTATCTACAAAGGCTAATAAAAAGGGTAATGAAAATGCAGTAATGGATCATTTAAAAATACTCCTTTGAACTTCATGTTTGTCACTGACAAATCACATGCTCTATCTTTTTGTTGTTGCCAGTAGTAGTGGAATAAGGATACTTAAAATAGCTGTGGTGAGGACTGGCCATGCCAGGCTGCTTGTAGAATATTCATCATTGCATTTTAAGTTCCCTTACATTGCTGTCATATTTACATAATTTTTGATTTATTAGTTCTTTGTATTTCTGTATGTTTGGAAAGTGATATGGATTGGTATATTCTTTTATTATCTTTAAAAATCAATATTTATAATCTGGCAGACATGGAACCAAGCAGACTAGAGCACTCCTTCAATAATTTGGGCTATTTTCCAAACAGGAAATCATTCATATGGGACTAAAGTTTAGTAAGTTTCATATCAAGCTAAATAAGAACTTTGTTACCAGCCCCAAACCCTGTTTGCTACTGGTTTTGTATGTTTCTTTGTTTCTTCAGTGACTCATATGTATCATTTCATCAGACTCATAACTTACTTTACACAGCCTTTTATAATTAGTTCTTGGAGAGTGAAAAAAGTTGTTATAGTTCGAGATTCATTGTTATTTGGAATATTTCCTACTAGTCTGATTTAGTAAAGAAATCAGTGTACTTAGAAGTAACATCCTTGAAGAAAACATTGAATTATGCAAGGTTTTCAAACTTGTGTTATTTTGAAATGGTCAAGAACATTTCAGGATTTGTGGGTGGATATCTTTTAACAGTCCTGAAAATAGATGTCATTACATTGAGGTAATTTTCAGCAGTTTATTTATCCTAATGCCTTCAGCTGGGAACATCAGTATCTTTTAGTAGTATAAATGGAATATATTGATGTAGTTGTCATTATAACACTTAAGTTGTTTTTAACAAGTCTGCTTTAGGTGCAGAGTGCTGTAAAGGAAATGCATTATCCTTTGCAGCCATTAGAGATAATCTAAAAATTGTCTTCAAAATGTTGCACTTCATTTTAAGTGATGGCGATCTCAAAATTTGACAAATCTCTAATGCCATAAAATGCCACAGAAGACTTTCAACATTTCATAAGACAAAATTGGACCACTTAGACATGCCTTTATGTTCTACAGTAGTGCTTCAGCTGCCATTTTCAATCACAGTGGGTTCCTTAGTATTTGCAGCAGAAAGTGAACATAGATATTCTGATAGCTCTGGATGTTAGGAGCTGGAGAAATCAGGATATTGAATCAGTGTGGGGTAGAACAAACCAATTACTTCAGGTTTTTAGTTAAGGATTCCAATAAAGATATCTGTAGTTTTTTCCTTCTGTGCCACATTTGGCTCCCCTATTCATTCATAGACCAACATCAAAGCAAGCAGCCAAACTTCCAAATGTTAGAAAACCAATGCAAAGATTTAGATCTTCCATGCAGTCTTGGAAGTCTTAATTTAAGGCAAGCAGTTGGAGTTTTTATTGCAGCAATTTTCACAATCAGCAGAGACATTAACACCAGGCTTCTGAGTGTTTTGCTTCCTTAAAATGAACAAGAAGAGAGCATTAAAGTACAGTGTTTGCTTAGTAGTTAGCCCATCATTGGAACTCTTCAGAAGTTACCACCATGTTTCATTTTTCTCTTAGAGCTTTCAGTGTCATATGTCGGAAATTGAAGTTATTCACATGGTGTCCCAAAGATCTGCTTAGAAAATTGCACAGAAATCATAGTGCAACTTGAAGATTTTTTTTTTAAAGTATTCAAAATTGATTTTGAAAGATGTTAATTTGGAATATTTTCTCTTTTTGGACAAAAACATACATGAAAAAGTCATAAAATTCCCCTCTTTGGGATATATTGTACCTGCTGGCAGTGTATTTTACATGCATCTCATTTGTGGGGAAATACTTAATAAGACCATTCAGAAGTAGGTATGTATATTACAACAAAAATTACACCAAAGTCAGAAAGTGCTTAAAATGCACAAAACTATAATCCCCCCCCCCCCCGGAAAGGAAAAAGCTGCCTGTACTTCATCATTAGGTTTTCTGTTAAAGGGAAATCCCTCACAGTCCTCACTTTTTTGGTATAGCAATTTTATTAACTATTTCAGGATTCTGGGCATATGGGGGCATTGGGATATGTATGAAGTGACGGTTAAAGCAAGAAGTTAGGAAACTGGTAATGGCTTTTCCAGGTGAAGGATAAGCAATAGTTAGAATTAGCCTGGGATACAACTGTAATTTTTACTTCATGCATAGGAGGACAAATACTCAGTTATAAAGCAGTATTCTTCATAGCAAATCTTAGAGGAATTATCATTAGTCATCCTACTTATATCTGACACATTATGCAGAACAGTTTCTAAGTATTTTGCAGGTTTGATGGTGCACATTTGGAGAGAAGGCAGTTTGGAATTATAGGCCATTCAAATTCACAGGAGTGTAGGTACACTGTTAAGCATACACTATTTTAATGTTTTCTGAACTTAAAAGATGACAAATCTCACTGTTATAACTGTGCATAAAGGCAAATGGCAAAGGAAAAAAAGCTATTTTAAGATTATAATCAATACTTATTACAATGCTAGTAAAAGTGTATCTGTGTGTGCGTGTGTGCATAATCTTAAATAGTGTAGTCCCTTAATGAGCCACAACATAATACATTTTAAATGACCAGTTAAGTCTTTTAAGGAAATGCATTCTTGATCAGATTTTTGAATTGGAGAAGAAGCAAGGCTCATTCTCTGAATCAAAGTATTTTTGGGTCAAAGAAGCAACATAATTTGCATGTGCCATTACTTTTTTTCACTTGCAATATTTGTCAGGTGTTAATTCTTCAACTGTACAGAAGTCTGCTATTTTTCAACCCAACTTTTATTTAGAAAAGCATAGTAATCAAGAACAGTACAATCTGACTAAAATAAATATAGAGCCCAACACCTGCAGGTAAAGTGTAGTCTGCAGCAGTAGCTAAAAGCTATTGATTGCTGTTGTGGCACAAAGCAAGTTTAAATACAATTCATTTAATTACAGCAAACATGAACTTTTATGAAGTAATATACTTCATCTTTGTGGAAGATTTTATGTGTTATGTGCTGGTAAGTAAAATCCCATCACGGCTGTATAATTTTGTTCAATTATCAGAGCAGCTAAGACGGGAGAATCAATTTACACTGAAAACCCACAGAAATGAGATTACCTTGTTGAATAGCAACTTGCCAGCAGTGTCTACATTGTCTAGCATTATCGAAAGTTACCACAGATAATGCATTAAAAAGAATATGGACTAGTCTATACATTGGAGCTTGTGATTTTGTTAATTTTTCTTTTGTAGCAGTATTCTTTTCCTCTGTGCAGTAGCGGTAGTTGGTAAGACAACTGATATACTATGAACTTTGTGAAACAAATAGAATCATATAACTCATGGAGTATTCATAGGAGATAAATGGTCACATCATTTTATAGGCATATATGTCTTGTTTTTGTAATAGATTAATATAAAACTCTCTCTAGCTTTTCAAGGAAAAGTCAAATGTACAGATTTTTAAATGGCAAAGCGGCAAGCCTTGTACTCAATTATCTGGGACCAGGTCTGCTCAACACAATAGGACTTAATTCTTAGTAGACATATAGGATTGAAGTGTAAATTACATTTCCAAGTCACTCTGATAGTATGCACATTTTTGTTTTCATTAGGAAGACTTTGTACAGTTCACCCCTTTGTAAAATGCAAATCTGAGAATGGGAAGAAAATGTTCTCTGGTCCTTCTGAAATGCTAGATTTTTTAATATGTTCTACAGGGGGTCCCAAAAAAAAAGAAAAAAAAGATTGACATTCGTAGTATAATAACATAGCCAATGATGTCAATTTTTTTGGGACACCCTATATAATTTGTGTTACAGTGTTTAGCACCATTGCCTCTGCCTGCTGTATAGGAAGCTAGAATTTGTAATTTTTTTTTTACTGGAACACTTGCTTTAGTGCAGTTTCCCGAAGCATATAAAATCTTGCTTCACTGAGTCACTAAAACTGTCTCAGCTACAAGGGGCAGACGACATAACAATTTAAATCCTGTGGGCCGTTTGTAGGTCAGAAAGTCATCTCACTAGACTTTCTGAATAAAGTGGTTGAAAAGGGAAGACAAATGCCACTTTGAATGGAGATGTTTAAACCAGACCTCTGCCTGAGGGTAAAATTTAGGTATGTTTTAGCCCGGATGTAATGTCTCCCTCTGTAGAGCAGAGAATTAATCATGGCCTGACAATGGAACATGGGCTGGGGGAAAAGAGGGACCTCTTGTTGGCTGACAGCCTAGAATGGGGACATTATAAACATTAGAGTACAGTCGGTATTTAAATCATTGCATCTTGGTTCTGAAATAGCTCAGGGTCCTTGTTTCTCCCAAGAACACACAACATATTGTGGCAGCTGTGATGGATGCCAGGTAGATGATGCCTGTCAGGTAGCATCTATGCACATGGTAGCTTACATGTTTTGCCAACTGCCATAAAAGAAAAATTAAAAATAATAATTGGACTTCTAATGCAAGTCTATCAAATGCATTTTCATTATGTCTGAAGAGTGTTTGTGGTTTTATGTCACTTTAAAATAAAATATGTATATATACACATTTCTGTCCATTTTAAGAACCACAGCTTTAGGCTGAGTTTGCATTCTAAGCTAAGACTTAATTGCTGTGAAATTGTTATAAGACACCCATGCGAGACGTGGTTTTAGTAAAAATGCTAGTTTTAAGCTCCAGGTTCCCCCCACCACCCATCATTTGTCCTATTGAGGAGCTAAATATTTCAGACACGATTATTTCAGACACTGAAATTAATCAAAGAATGATAGTTTTCATTCTCAACAAAGGATATTCTTTGCTATTTTGATAGCTAATTTGTATTTTGTTTTTTTGTTGGACATAATAAGATTATGCTAATATGGTTATTTGTATCTCTGCTGTAAAAATTGAGTTTTGACTTAATAAGATTCTGTTGTGACTTTTTAAAAAAGTCAAGAATACAGGATTTTTTTTAGTAACTTCCTTCAATTGTGTTTTAAAATCTTTAACTAGTTAATTTGTGCTCTTTATGTAAAACTCAGCCCTGTGTTTAAATGGGTGCTTTTATCCTCTTCTTTTAACTTGTGTTTTGTCTGCTGTAGATATTTCCATATCAATCAACACCTTGAAATGATTATTACTCTGAATCTAGTTGGCTGAATCCTTTAACTTCCATTACTGCCAAAATTGTTCATTGCTTCTGGGGAAATGGATGACTGATTTTGCTTTGGATCCTGAGATTTCTCCTTGTTTGCTGATAAGACATACGGGCAATTCAAGCTGATGCTTAGCTTGGGAGGGAATTTGTGCTTGACTTGGGAGCAAGGTTTCATATGAAACAGAGCTCTCTGTGAGCTAAGCTGTTGAACAGTTTGTCATAATAGTGCTTGTGAAGAAGGACAGGTTTTTCACCACCATGTAATCATAGCTGTTTTAGCCCTATATCTCTGTTAATGTGCTGTATATCTACCAGGTATACAATGATTTTTAGAAAGGTTCTTGAAGCCCTCTTGATTTTGATTGTTGTTTTTCCAGTTAAGCACAGGGTAAGTTGCATGTAAGAAGAAAGAAGCACCTAAAGTCACAATTGCTGCCTGTATCAAAAGTGTGTGAAGTGGTGTTGCTCAGGATTCTAGCCAATCCAAACTAACTCCTTTCGGCCAGTTTTCTGAGTCTCCCTGCCTGCCCCCCGCAACATTTCATTGCCACTGAGCACACTTAGTTCTCATTTCTCTCTATTTTGTGGGGTTTCCTTTCATCCTAAAGATCGGATTTGTATTTCTGCAAGCTTAAGTTCTGCTGAAGACTTCCTCTGGATTTGGGTGGTACTGTTTTGGCTACTTTAGCAATGAATCTAGCAGTCTGTGTGTGAGAAATAAAGGGAATAATTAAATTTTCTATTGGCATACCAGTATTTTTTTTCTCATCCCTTTCCACCCACAGGCACTGAGTTCCCTAAGAGCTCTCTCTTGCGTGTAGGATTAAAACAGAGAAAACAGTTCCAGCTCAACTAGTTCTGCTACTGTGTTCCCATATAACATGTTGGATGGCATCTTTTTGGCAAGCTTCTGAGTCAAATTTCATGATAGAACATGACTGTTGATATGACACGGCCACTGTCTTAGACTTTTTGCCATGTCATAGCTTGATGCAAGCTGCTTTGCTTTGATTTTGCAACCAGAAAGCAAGCAATGATACAGTATCTCCTTGACCTGGGTTAATAAAATGGGTCCCAGGAGTCATATTTTTCTACGAGAGGAATTTTTGTCATACTGTGTATCAGTTTCAGTGGTGTAGATATCTCAGCTGCACTTGTGGTTGATTTTAATGCTGGTAGAATATTCCTTGCTGATGGGCAAGACCTCTGTGCTGAATGCAGGTGCATATCTGGATGAAATGAGTATCTTTTGGAATCATTATGGCTACATTAGTATACATGGAAAGAATAACTGAGTTCTAGTTCATCTAGTCTATTAGAGATAATCTTGCTCAGCTGCAAAAAAGAAAAGCTGCAATTAATATGTCCTTGATAGATAAAAAGAAAGAAAGGAAACAAAGCCAGAAATCCTACAGAGGGATTAGTCAATTTTGTGTTTTGTTTACATTTGTAGGAGAAAAATAAATATTCTGATTCTCAAATCAGAGAAATAATGCTTCCTCAAATCCTAACATTTTCAAATGTCGTTAAAGTAATTGTTTATTGTGCATTGTGGACATTTTGTTTCTTTTTTACCACAGTGCCCTAGGCCTTCAAGGCCACATCATTTGAAGATCATCGAATAGGACCTACTAATGACAGGCAATAGATTTGGCCACTAGAGGCTTTCCTGTAACACAAAATGCTACAGGAATATGTGCTTGTCTATACATTTATAAAGCTTTCTGTAATGTATTGTGATTTATTTAAAAAATAACGATAATTTCTTAGCCTGCTTTACTAATTTTGTTTAAATACTCTTTCCACAATTCTTTAGTTTCTTAAAATATAAATTAACTTTGAAAATTGCCGTTTTGCAATACAGTGTAAGGTATACATAGCATAGCTGCATTGGACGTGGTCCACACTGCACCTGTGTTGAATTTTGAGCTCTGTTCTTGGTTATTTATGAGCGCATCTGCACCCCTGAGGATAAAATTGTAGAGGTAAGGAAGTGAATTTTAGATGGAGACAGAAAATGACACCCCAGGTTACAGAGGATTCTTGTGATAAGAACAAGAATGAAGCTTAAATGTCTAAAGTCAATATATAAGTTCATCCTATATTAGAAAACATATATTTTCTTATTTGTATGAGTGATCTTTCAAATCATTAAAACGATTAGGAGAACAAGAGTCCTACATAAAGATATTTTCACTTGTTTTTTTCATATGAAGAAAGTGATAGTACAATTTCTTCCATTTGACCAATTTGAACAATTAAGTCTGGAGTGCTTTAGTAAGTATAGTTCAGCCTGTTTGAGCTAGTACTTTGAAACAGGCTGTCTGAATTTCATTGAGTTGATATTGACCATGTGGAAGGAACATTTATTACAATGTAGTCAAGCTGAAAGTCATTTTGGTTTTTTGTTTTACATTTTTGAAAGACAGTAAACTGTTTTCTTACAGAATGGAGAGAGTTGGAATTGGATATGAGAACTAGTTAGTGGGTTTCTCCAAAAATATTATTCACATTATTTAAGACTATGTCTTTGCTTTTCTTAAAACACCCACATTTGTGTTCAGTGTAATGGATACTAAACTTGGAGGCAGAGAGTTAATCCCAAGCGGAATAGGCTCTGGCTTAGGTGGCAGAGGGACATTAAACAGAGCAAGAGAGATGTGTTTGTTTATTTTGGATAAGAAGATGATTTAGCCTGGAAGTGTTGACTTGTTTTGGGTGGTCATTCCACTTCAGGATGGTTTGGTTTTCCTTTCCTCATAAAAGCTTTTATATGACTTTGAAAATGAAGCTTTTACATCTTGGTTAGCAGAGAGCTGAAGCTGCTTGCTTAACTGTTTTGAAGGACGGGGGTAACTATGCAGAGCCAGCAGGAGAATGTATATGTATGGGCGACTGCTTTGGGAGCCACTGATATCCGGTAACTCTTAGGGGAAAGGGCTGTCTTTGGGGATTTCTTTCAAATGGTGCTGCTTGTTTGTATTCTTGTGCTAAACTTTTACATTTTCCAAGTGGTTTTTGCTAGCTCTTCGTATTACCTGCAGAGGGAGCTTGTATATGAGATAATCAGAATAATCATGGCATTTAAGAAGTGATTTTTTTTCAGTATAAACACAGTTTCAGATTGTTACAGCATTCCCTGCTACACTTACTCAGAACAGAAGTACTTTAAATGTAAGACAGGGCTTATGTCACTGATGCTATTTGGCAGGCACTTGCATATTTAATACGTATAAAAGATAATGAGATGTTAAAGTGATATATCCTCTACTTCAGATGTAAGCGCAACTCTGACACTTTATGCATTTTTGCTTTAAACATTGTTTTTTATTTCCTGTGAAGGTACTATCTACTAACTTGCATTAGAAGAAATGCACATAATATTTGGCAATCAGAATACACTAGCCAGGAAATTGTTTGTAGAATAAAGTTGTAGACTTCAATTTAAAAATAACAATAATGAAACAATCACTGTGGTGGGGCTTCCCTAAGTTAATACAGTGTTTATTGTGTTAAGCAGAAATCCAAAAGAGATGATCTTTCATTTCTTTCACTAAGAATTCTTTTTAATTGGATTGGTTAAAGTACAGATGTAAGGTTACTCTTCATTGTCATGTGTTCACAAAACAAAACGAATTAAAAATCTCAAGCAATATAACTGACAAATTAGTATAATGGCACTTAAGTGGGGCATCCTGCAGTTAAACCTTTAGATTCTGGCATTAAACATTTTTGGGGTAAAAAAAACCCCTGCTGGCTGTTGACAGAGACTACAGCAAAACTATTAATATAAGATTATTAGCTTATTAATAAATACATAAAACCTTTTTTTCTATTCACTAATGTTACTTTTTAAAGGATTAGAAATGAAAAGTATTTCTGCTTGTTGTAGAATTTGAATTCTTCATTTGCAAATGATGCAGTCATGGGATCCCTCATGAAACGGGAAAAATATTCATAAGAAAAATAAATATGACTTATCATCTTGCTTGCTGAGCAAGGAAGATAATGGAAATTATATTGAAATAAGTGCTGTTTAGTTCTGGAAAATTGTGGTGCTCTTTTTTGTTTAAGGTAGTTCAGGTAGTTTGCTTGCTATTTGGCATGATTGTAATATGAAATAAAGCATTATGCATAGTTGCACGTTCCATAAAATAGGAACAGCGCTCAACAACATATTTACTTGCAATAAATCTGCCTAGCAAATGGGTCTGAAAGTTGATTTTTTTTTAAAGTGCTGTAAACTTGGAAATGTCTATATGTGCATAAGAACTTAGTCTCATTTTATTTTAGATAATCATATTAAAACCTAGCAAAGCTTTACCAGTGTTGCAGAATATACCAACTTGGTGCAGATTCATTATTTATATTGGCTAATCCTTGCTAATGTGAAAATATCAGCTTGTTACTGTAGCACCAAATGGCTCTTTAAGTAGGAAACAGTTAAGTAGATCTCCTGTAATAGGTTGTTGTCTAATAAAGAGATTTATAGTATTGGCAAGGGCTATTGTATAGGAATTACCCTTTCACAGTGTGATCATGTGTTATTCTAACGACTTGGTACCACATTTATGTGGAATGTGTTCATAACAGGGTAAGAATATTAGCCGCAGCAATTACACCCCCGTAGAATTACGTTAGTAAGACTTATTGGAGATATAAACATACTCCTAGACAGATTTGATTGGAGCTGCTTGTCTTGTGAAGTTTGATCCACCTTTTCTGTTTTATTAAGCAAATGATAATACAAGTAATCGTTCATACATTACAGATAATCTTGGATTATGTCCTATCTTTTACAAGAAATTGGTCTCTTGCAGATGGATATAAAGGGTTTTTAGTCCCAGGGAAGGTAAGATACAAAATGGATAAACTATTAACCTTCTTGAAAGTGATTTTTGCATCAATTTGTTTCTAAATATATAATCCTGAATTTCACAGAACTTTTTAATTGTGTAGAAATAACTCCTTTGTTTTAAGAGAAATGCACTGAATTTCAAAGAGTTCCATACTCACTTTCAGCACCATGCCTAAAAATGTATCAGCTTAATACATTTTGTATTTCTTTTCTTTGTATTTTCTTCTTTGAAGGCATTGTTGGAAACACTGTTCAGCTCAGCAAAGATTTTCTTGGACTGAATAAACAATCAAGATGCGCCATTGTAAAATTTCAAGTCATGTTCTTGTTTTGTTCTGTTTGTAAAGGAATATATTTAACTTAAATGGAAAACACTAGCAGCACTCCCCAACAAAATCTTGAAATACCTGTTGTAGATTTTTTGGTGGTAGACTTGACTTTCCTGCTGCAGTTTCTTGGGTTGCTCATCAGTTGATTTTAACAGTTGGGGAACCTGCCAAAATGGAACGAGGTGTGTCAAGTCTGCAGTTGAAGGATGAAATTAGCAGGACCCTTGATTGAGTGGAAGTGGTAGGCAGTAAGGCTGCATTCAGCCTTGGCTTCTGTCACTGATACCTCAGTATTTTGGAAGATAGATTTTATCTATTTTTTTATTTGTAGTTGTGTACATTTCTGTGTCATTGTTAGTCATTTCTTAAAATGGCATTATTTATAGATTGCTTTCTTGAAACAAACTGGCAGATCAGTTAAGTCTTAGCACAATCTTCATGCCCATTTCAGAGCGCCCTCCTGATTATACATCTGTGTGAATTGGCAGGGGCTTCCCACAATTTATGAATATTGCCTCCTTCCAAAGGTTCACTGAGATATGAACCTGAGTGTTTTCTGGAAGTGCTGTCTTTTACTAGGCTAAGAAAGTATGGAGCAATTTTTTCCTTTTCCTGATATGTATTTTTTTCCACTGGTTCTAACTAAGATGGGATGTGCAATTTGTTGGTAGCAAATAGCAGACTTCTACTTGCATTGGAGCAGGGGAATAGGGGGGTGATCTTTTAAATCCCTCCTATTATGGGCTGGATTCTGTTTGGCCATTCTATGAACAAAAGAGGAAAGCACAAGTATCCAACAGAGGTACCACACTGGAAGAAGGCAGCATTGGAGGTGATGGTCATAATTTCTCTTTTGTCATGCAGTACTCTGTCAGTTCTCACACTATCCAGAAGGTTTCTTCAGTCTTCCAAGGCAGATTTTCAGTAAGTTGTGCTCTTTTATCCACTTATCCGTCTTCTGGTTTTTCTGTAAAGAAAGGACACTTCCCCAAACTTTAGGAAACTTCCCTAAAGTTTTTGATTTGCCCAAACTGAGTCATAAACGTGTTAGCTTAGCCCACAGTTTGTAACAAGTGAGGATTAAATGATGGTTAATTATTGTGGCTTTTTTGCAAACTGTAGTTTAACCTACTCAGGATCCTACCTATCCATGTTGCCACACTAGAGGGGAAGAAAGAGGAGAGAGTATAAGTTCAAGGCTTAGAACTGGATTATTCAGTGCTAAACTCTGTTTCGTTATTGCAAGCAAACTGGCCATGAGTTTATTTTGCTATACAGCTTGAATGTAACGAGAAGTTCTAATTAGTGTAAAACAGGAAATAGTTGTTTTCAGTCTCCTGTGCCTGTATGAGAGGGGAAAGGAACACACAATCCCGAGTTTCAAGTAGGCTTGTTCATGTAAACTGTGGTTTAGGATTATGTCCAAGCTAGACAATTTCTTTTTAGACAGATTAGGATGTTGTGTCATAACAAATGAATATCTGAATGGCAGAGAGGTATGCAGAAATAGATTTTCCCAAAGGGCATGACTTTCATCAGCAAATGCATTGCCTTTCCTCAGCACTAAATCCTGATTTGGGTGTAGGCGATAGTGGTGGTAGAAGCGTAGTCTGCACATGGCAGGACCTTATGTGCCCTGAAACATTCTACACAGAGACTTGGGAACCATGCAGAATGGGGGAGCTCCAATGTGGGGAATTGAAGAGAAAGGGCTGAACCCATTTACTACTAGGCAGAATTATCTTCTGTGTCATAGAATTGGGGCTGGTGGGTTACCCCTGACGATGTCTGCTTCTAGCAGCAATGGTGTTCATGCCCAAATTTTGACTCTACCCAGACTTATTCCTTTAGGAATGCCTCTTTGAAATTGCTGCTGCTGGATGTTACACATTGGTTTCTGGTATTTATAATCATATGTATTTGAAGTTTGTGATCATAAAGATCTTTATGTTTTTAAAACGTCAAATTATCAGCTGCTACTTTTTCCACATGTTATCAGTAATTAGGATAGCACCTAAACGCACAACAGTTTATTTTGGAGCACACAAATTCAGAATCCTTGTATGTAACAAAAGTAGTTTGAAAAGGATACTCACCATCTGAGGGTAAAAAAATAAACTGTTGAAGTATATGTGGTTGGCCTGGAACATTCATTTGTAACTTCTACACTTTACAAATATAAAACAATATTTGACAGATTTTTTTCATCCTGAAGGGCAATGGGCTATGATTTGTACAGCCTGATGATATTTCTACACAATTTGAATCAACTCACACCGTATTATGTGAGGCTAATTTCAAATAAATATGCAAATTTAAAAAGGAAAGGAATACTGTTAGAAACATGTAAGGGGAGCATTAGGTAATATAAAGGTAATGGAAGTTCTTGATGATAATCTGGAGTGAAATTCTGCCCCATAGAAATCTTTGTTTTAAAAGTCAGCTTTAGACCAATAAACAGAACACTGCAAAATCAGAATATTTTCCAGTCAATTGTCTTCTGATAAATGCAGCTTTATTACATGTCTATTGTTGTGCTCCGAAATGTGTTGCTTTGAAACCAAGGAATCTTATTTCCTCCTGCTAAAAAAGGAGGATGAGCAAGGGTGGGAGGGAGTGCTCTGTCATTTAAAATTTACATGCTGTTGCCTCCTTTTTCATTGAGGTGTTTGCATGATTCATGCAAACAAAAGAAAAGAAGGAAGGCAAATTAGATTTTTTTCCTCAGTTGCTTTTCAGATTTTGTGCAGTTTGTGCATTTTGTGAGCATTGAGCTGGATGGTTGCATTTTCCTCTTTGGTGAGATCATAAATCTATGCGTGAACCTGGGCTGTAGCACCTTTGCTTAGACCTGCTCATTTTAAAAGATGATGCCCTGCTACCAAGTCACAGTGGGAAAGCATTTATATACATGCTGCATAGAGTAGTGATTTTCTCGTTTAAAAAAAATGTTTGGGAGTTTCTTCTATGTTTGGAAGAGTGCCATGGTTTGGACTAATAAAAACTTTACTATTTGGCAAATGGAATGTAACTGACCAGGAGCTATTGGTTGAGGAATGAAAAACCTGCTGTAGAGACTACATCAAAGCAGTGGAGCCTTTGAAATATACCTGCGGATGGAAATTTTTCATTTTAGCTTGTTCCTGCACAGAATACAAATCCTTCTGCTACATAGCAAGGTATTTGGTTACTGTTTTCCCCTAACATTGTATCGAGATTGTAAAATGTGCATTCAGATTAGCATTATGGGACTTAGTGTGTGGGCCATAACATTATTTCTATTTTAATAAAATGATCTTTAACCTTGCATAGTTTTACCCAATATTCTGTATTCTTTGTCCCAGTGTGTTGTATTCATTCACCAGTGTTGTAGTTTATGTGAGTGTTGCTTTGCTTAGTACTTTGGTTTGTATATAGCTTCAGCATAATTTCTTTTTCTTGCGATGTTTTACTTACTGTGTATAACCTTCAGAATGAATATAATTTCTCTGTCTCTGAAAGGAAAATTACTTGCATTTCTAGAGGTTAAAATTCAGCACACCAACAACTAAAAGTCAGAAATGATTGCCATGTACACTTAATGTAGCAGAAAGTGGTTTAAGTATGCCACTGATTAAACTCAAGTAGAAATGAATTAATTTTGTCAGTGTTTTCACAATTAGTTTGACAATAATTAAAGAATGGAGCATTTGTGAATGAACAGCAATTAGATTTTTTTAAAAAAGTTAGTTGGCTATTTGGACCTGATGCTTTTAGTACAATGACTTAGAGATAGATTTTTGTATCTTTCAAATTAAAGTAGTTCTTTCAATTGAACATTCCTGTATTGTCTGAATTTTCAGAGAAGGTATTGGATGATCTTAAAATTAACCTATTCTGTAGAATATGAAATGTATTTTCAACCATATTGTCCATAAAAATGAAAAACAATAGTGGAATAATTTCTTGCAGTGCAAGAAAAAGTTGCTTTCTTGTATAATAAATGTCTAGGATTGCAAAACATGTGAGCGAAATTATCATTTCCTTCCAAAGTTTTCTGGATTGAATTGTTTGCATGATTTTAAAAAAAATTATAACACCTGATTCTGTATTTAGGCAGCAATCCTAACACACTGGAAGTAAGTCTCATTAAACTCAGTAAGACTTACTTCTGAGAAGACATGCATAGGACTGCACTGTGAGTGAGCAATGCATGGGATGCCTCTCCTGCTCTGCTGTCATAAGAATAATAACTAAAATCGATTTCATTTTTAAAATCCATATGAAACAGTCTGAACAAATTAATCTAAATTCTAAGTTTCTAAATAAAATCAGTATTTTTGAATTTTGGCTAAGTAATGTTTTCAACGGTTCAGTCTTACAGGTGGCTGCACAAGTAAGCCCAGTTGGGTTTAATGGGGCATGCTGCAGTGTGAGAGGGGATTGGACTGCATCCTGAGACATAACACAATTTGATATACTTTAGAAAACTTACAGTAAATCAGGGTGGGGCTTCTTTGTTTGTTTTGCTTTCAGTGTAATAACATATCATCAGTCTTTAGCAGAGAGAACAAAAGCAAGAAGAAGGAACCATTTCCAGCATTAACAAGTTAATGCTTCCAGTAGTGATTTTGTGAAAGATAAAATTAGTTGAAAGAATGTTAGGTTCTGCAAGGCAAAGGATGATGAGATCCTAGTTTGTCCAATGTGTATTATTTTACTCTCTAAAAGTCAAAATCTCAGTTTTAATGATTTTTTTCAGAGAACACAGTGGTTGAAAAAGATCTTTGTACAGTTGACTTTGATCTGCCCACAAGCTTTAGACATCTTAATATTGGTAAATGAGCAGTTATTCCTCTCCCACCCATTGTTTTACACCATTTCCATTAAATTTGGCTGAATTTATTGGTATTTGCTTTATATGCTTCAACATATTGGCTTGGAGTGAGAGAAGAATCATAGCTTAGATTTGTAGTTAAAGATTTTCTCGGAATGCCTGCAACAGTAGACCACTCCCAAAACAGTGTCTTTAAAATCGCAGTGTTAAATAAAAATCTTTGCAAAATCCTAAGCAAACTAAATCCAATGTAATAAGAATTAAAGTAATCAGAAACAAAGCATGAATACAGGCACATTCTGTGTCTGTTGCAATGCATGTTAATTGTACTGTATTATGAACATAGTTAAAATATACTGTCCAGGATCTAAGGACTTGTCTAGTTATTTCTGTGTACCCAGAGAGGATTTGGACTTATTTAACAGTGAAACATGCCAGAGGGGAGAAAAACATCTGTATAACATTCAAAAACATTATGATATTGCACGGGAAATTTGATATTCAAAAGAAAAAAAATAGGTCAGAAATCCCATTGAGCATACTTAAGAGCTTGGTGTGTCCAAAATAGCCCTTTTGAATGCTGAAAATTGTTATGTGAATAGTTTCTGGGTGCCGATGACATAACAGTATTCAGCCAAACCTCTTTATGCTTTCATAGTAGACCTTCCCCTTTAACACAGGGATCTGGGGAGTGGGGAGGGTGGGGCTGGAGTGTACCCCCCCCATGTCCTCTACATGCTTTAAAGTCTGAATGTCTAAAGGAGGGTTCTCTTTAGTGTTCTTCCACAGTGAATTATCACCTAGCAATTGAGTCATATAATTTGACTTTTATTGAATATACTTATGTGCCTTTTAAAAAAGTAAACTCGCTTCTCTCCCCTTTTGTTTTGCACTGAACCAAACATAACTAATAAGATCACAAGCACACATATTCATGCACTGAAATGCACCTGACACAACCAGATTACAAGATGAATGGTACTGGAATGGTAACTGGGGTTTTTCCCCTTTGTGCGTTGTATTAAAAAAATGTTGCACACTGATCTTGAAACTAATAATGTGGGAATAAATGGCTAACTCAGTCCAGAGATGTGTGTATGCTTTGATGTACCCAACAAATTCTTCCACACATGGAGTGATTCTCACAATTAGGGTGTCAGATTAGTTTGACTTTCTTTTTCAAAGTTGGTGTTACAATTCTACAACACCCTTGATAAGGAACAACATTATCGGTGTATCTGCAGGGCTAAAATTACTCCCCAAAATAATTTGTTTATGAATCTTCAGTAGTAATTTTCATCTTGAAAGGGAGCCTGGAATTAAAAGTCTAAAGTTGTAATGGAGTAATTATAGTGTTGGGCTGGTTGAGACAAGCTAGTGAGGTTCTGCTGACAGAAACAGTATCATTCCTGTGTTTCCTGGTATCTTATCTCAGCAGAGGCAGTTGTACAGATGATAGGAGGCCAGTCTCCCTCCCTCCCTCATCTCTCTATTCCTTGTTTGAAAGTTTGCTTCCACAACACCAGTGGGAGGGTGCTGTTGTGTTCATATCCCGCTTATGGTCTATCATAAATCTCTGACCAATGTGGGAACAAAATGGTGGATGGTACAGGTCTTGGTTATGTTCTGCTGCCACAAATGTTGTTTGCTTTACTGATTTTCTTAAGGTAATGATGAGCCCAATCCACAAAAAGGGTGGTTGGGAAAATACTGCATCTATATATACACACACACACCAAGATAGGAAGCTACTACTTGTCTTCAATACCTGTAAGTCAAAAGTGTTCTTAGGTGTTCTCACATCCAAGTAAAAGATTAATATCTGTAGTGTTATATAAATTGGAAGCTTAAAAGAACAGTCAAATTATCACTGGCAGTAACTGGTTGCATGCAAGTTGTGAGTTAATGTGCTTACAGGAATTAAGTTCCGTGGTCTAGCTGCTGCCAAAATTCATTTTCTGCTTTCAGGACATTGAAGTAACACATGCAAGTTCTTCCCAGTGAGTCAGAGATACTCCTATGTGCTATCAGCCTGAAGGAAATCTGTAATATTTGTTCATTCTTATCACATGGTTTAGCAAAAAGGAGAGAAATCCACTTGTTAGTATAGCTATATGGAACTCATTTATGGAAGTGATTTTTGGCAATAGCCATACTGTTGAGGTAATGTTTGAAATGGTTCTTAAGCTTAGTGATAATTTAGCAGCAATTTATAATTAAATATTTTTAACTGATTAGGAGGTGGCATTTTGTTTACCCTTGGTAGGATGTGAACACCTTGCAGAAATAGAGAAGGTTATTGAACATAGTATACAGAGGACTGTTTTCTGATTAATTGCACTTAAGTATAATTGTGGACTCAGAATGGTTGGGTATCAGACATCCAAATGTATTCCTCATTTTAGGTTAAGAGGTTAATGTTTTAGTAAAGACCTACGGAACATATTATAGTACTGTTGTTTTAAACTTGCAGATTGCTGAATTTCTTGTCAAATTTTAATTGTTTGCTCCATATTATATTTTTTAAAAATTCATAAAAATAATCACCTTGTAGAATAGTGTTTCCCAATAAACTTGAATAATTGATGCCCTGGTCTTCAATAGAAGCACAATGTTACTTCTGTTTTCCTACAATAGCATGGTTTACCCTGTTTTAATTAGCTACCCCTATTATGATTAAAAAAAGAAAATGCATTCATAAATGTGGCTTATTAAATGAACCTTGAACTGCAAACCTTGAACTGTAGAAAGCCTTTGGGCAAAGTCTGAACTATAGGCAATTGGTGGTTTATGTGCACAAAAGTAATCAACACTTTAGCGTTGGCAGGAATAGAAATCCAAATACCAAAATGATTACTGACCATTATAAGATGAATACATTTTCAGAGTAGAATGGAACATTTCCAGTGTATTTGCATAGCTAAAATGAACTGTTTAAGTTTTACAGATGTGATGAGCAGTGCTAACTCGCTTATTATTTTGAATCTTGAAACAAGGTAAAAATGCAAGTGGATACTGCAAAGGCATGATCTCTGTGTGGGAAATGCACAAAATGTACATTTTAAAGTGAGCTATGTACATAGAAAAGTAGCATTGCTATGTGTTCAGAGCACACCAAATTACAGTTCAATGGGACTAAGCCTCTTTGTTTCAGATAAACCATATTTAACCAGAGTTTATTGGTTTTGATGAAACAGAACATCACAGTTAACTGAAAGCTTCTGAAGTGACAGTGGTGCTGGAGGAGTGGGGACTGAGAAGTGAGGAACCTAATACTTGGTATATCCTCTTCTGGCTTATTTATGTCATATTAAACTGTACTTTAGAGTAAACTTCTGAACAAGGGTTATCTGTAGGATGATGCTGAGAAGGTTAAAATCAGTGTCATTATCAGAATCATCTTTCTTTGTATGTCACTAGCTCATCCTCATCTAGTGTATTGCATTGCACACATTGTATAAAATAGGAGGTTCACAGATAATAGGGGCATCTTCTATTCATCAGACTGTCTGGGAAGCTGTAGGTCAAGGGAGCAAGGCCCAGTTAGAAACTTTCAGATTGTAGCCTTGGAAATAAGGAAGAAAGGCAATCAAGCCAGTAACGAGCTGTAAATTTTCTTCAATACAAATTGAGTTTGTATACAAAAAGCCTGTTCAACAAACTAACCTTTTTGAGAGAATGCAAGCTTCCCAAAAAGTTAGTTTGGTGAACACAATGTTAATGTTTTTATTAAACAGTTGTGAAAAGATTTTTTTTAGAATCACCACAAATCATGCTATGTACCTTCTGCCCACCCAACTCTAGGTGGGAGGGGCAGTATTTTCAAATAGGGAAACTGAGATCCGCTTTTCAAAGCTTGGCTGATTTTTTACCTCCCTGTTGTTTAATTAAAATTGATGAAAGTGTGCTGTTTGCTTAAAACAGCTTGATTTATGCTACCTTTCTTATTGCTGATTTGTATCATACTAGTTTTTAAAATGTGCCTCTAATGATATGGAGAGGTGGGGGCAGAAGTCTTACAAGTAAACGAGTAAAGGTTCTAAGAAGCCACAGAAAGCATACACAGAAATGATACTTTGTTCTTCCATGCTTGCACATCTCTGTGAAAACTTTCTTATTTTTTCCAATAAGAGAAGGTTCACCTGAGTTGCACTCCCCTTTGGATATTAATAATGTCATCTTATTGAATTTGTGGAAGTTCTACCTTTGCACATAATTTTGAAGCTTGGTAAGTTGAAGGCTCAAGTAATGCATTGCTTTCTATCATGGCTCAGAATTTTTGGAAATGGCTCTAAGGCTGCAATCCAATGCACATTTATTCGGAAAAGCTTTTCTAAATAAACATGTAAAAAATTCTGTTCAGCACCTAGTGTATCTATATTCATGCCAACTAAGTTTTAAGAGTAAGGAGCAGAAGCCTTCAAGCCGTGTACATTAGATTAGCCACCTGGTCAGAGACTATAAGTGTTGATTTAATTAAGAAGTGATATACTGTGAGAAACCTTAAATGCAATATTCAGGATTTTATTTTCATAGTGTTTGTTTTGGTCTTTGCAGTATATACGAGAGATCATTGAGGGATGTTGATTGAATGTTGAAAAGTTAAAGAATGCTTGCTGTAAACTTGAAAATTTTACATGGAGTATAAATTGTATGCTAGGTAGTTTTCACATTACAAAAATCTGAAGTAAAATAGTTGCTTTGGTCAAGAATCATTAACTGAACTCGACCAAAAGTGTATATTTTAAAAATAGATCACAAAGCCTTTTTGAGACAGAGTATATTGACACATGGGTGGAGTCGTATAAAGTGGTGTAATAAGAGCTGATATATGAAAATGTTAGATCTATTTTAGTGTCTTATTAGAGCTCAGGTTTATTGAACAGAGAATTTTTAAAAGCTTTTCCTTTTAATGTCTCCTGCATCCTATAAAAACAGCTCCCTGAAACCAAATATAAGGCAGAAATTTTGATGACAGTTTCGGCATTGTGTTCTGAGCTTCTGCAAGGGTTTTGGTTTTTGTTTTTGTTCTATGATTATTGACCATACTATGTTGACTGTGGGCATACATTGGATATGTAATGTCTAAGCCAAATTGGACAGAGAGTCAGAGTATAAATGTTTAAACAACTAACTAAATAGTTGTTCAAATGGATAAAGGAAAGATCCAGGTACCCAGTGGATTCACAAAAAGTTTCTGGTGTAGTACCTAGAAGTTTCTGTTAAAGGCCCCACTTCATGCACATATTTCTAACTGGATCAATGTTATAGCATGGCATGTGTTCCTATGGCTGCTCATGCACATCTAAGCTGCTGCCTCAGTTGCAAAGCCACACACTATTGTGAATTGCCAGAGAGATGCCCCTCATCATGCAGGTCCATCTGGCTAGCTCAGGGCTTAAGCTCGTCTTTCATCCTCCTCCTCAGTTACAATAAAGTGGACACCATGCTTCAGCCAGTTTGCATTCATTTCTTCACTGCAAATCCTTTTATCTTGCACCAGGCCTATCTGTGTGTACAGAACGCCTTTACAACTGCTATAAAGAGGTCAGTACATGTGTCCATTGCTGTGGAGTTTCATACAGTTGCTGCTGCTGCTATTTTTTTAATGTACCACCCCATAGATAAAATTGTCTGGGTGGTCAACAATAGTTAATAAATAACAATAACATATATCATAAAATAAGAATAAAACACCAAAATAAAATTATACCAAATTAATTTAAAACCACATTTTAACTATTTCAACAACTAAAACCTGTCCACATGACTAGTCCTGTTTAAAAAATGAGTAGAGGTACCCATGTGGAATTTGGCATTGGTGAATGCCTTAGCAAAGAAGGTGGTCTTAACCATGGAACCACAAAGTTGGTAATGTTGGTGTCACTGAAGGCCTTGGTGGAGAAGTCATTTAAATTTGTGTCTTACTGCAGAGCAGGTCCTCCTGCTTGTTGCCCCTAGCCAAATCTTACTTTGATGTTCATTGCCACCAACCAAATCTTCCTTGAGGTAACTTTGATACAGCCTCAGATGTGTAGTGTAGTGTCCTGGTACAGTATGACTGGGCAAGATGTTCCATTAGGTCTTTCCAATCCATATAGAGATTTACAGATTAAAACCAGCATGTTGAATCAAGCTCAGAAGCATATAGGCAGCCAATGCAAGTGGGCCAGAACTGATTATATATGTTTGAAATACCTATCCTGTTTTTTTCCAAGACTGCTGCAATTTTCACAAGAGTCTGAATTGTCTTTAAAGACAGCCTTATGTGGTACACACTGCTGTAATTTAGTTTAATGATTATCAGAGTGTACATTACCAAAGACAGGCTATTGCTCTCCAGATACTGACATAGTTGGGCCACCAGCTGAAGCTGGGGGAGGGCACTGGTGCTGCTGAAGCTATTTTGGACTTCAAGTGTCAAAGATGGATCAAAGAGCACCCAAAGCTATGAACCTGGTCCTTTAAGAAGAGTGTAGTCTCATCCAGAATAGGTTGAACAGACACAACCAGTCAGAACAAATACCTGCTAATTCCATCTCAGTCTTGCTAGGATTTAGCTTCAGTTTGCTAACTTGCATCCAGTCCATAGTTGCAGTCAAGCACTGGCTTAGCATAGCCTCAGTTGCTGCAGGTGAAAAGGATATATAGAACTGCATATCAGTGTACTGATGACAATGTGCTTCAAAAGTCCAGTTGTCTCCACTCAGTAATTTCATGTAGATGTTGAATTACATGAGGAACAAGAATGACCCTTCAGGAAGCATATGCTGGAGAGTCCACAGGCTAAAGGAATGCTTTCCAAGCATCTCCTTTTGGAGCTGACCAATAAAGTAGGAGTGGAACCACTTCATTGCTGTACTCTACTCCCATCTCGGACAGTAATCCCCAGAAGGAAAACATGGTGTTGGAAAGAGTGCTAGGAATACGAACAGGGTTTCACACCCCCTGTCTGACTCTTGGTTCATCTTGTAGTGTTGCCAGAACTGTTTCTGTACCAAAATCTGGCCTAAGCTCCAACTGAAATGGAACCAGATAATCATCCTAGGAGGTCTCAACCAGGACCATGCAGAGGTGATTAGCCACCACCTTCTCAAGAACCTTGTGCAGGAAAGGAATTGTGTGGCAGTGTAGGACCACTCCCTCTTGTAAACAGGCATTTGTAACCTCCCAGGCCCAGCAGAGTGTTCTTTCCCTCGTAGCTTGTTTAAGCCAAGAGGGGCAAAGATCCAGTGTGGACATGGATTACCTGAACCTGTCCAAGCACTTTGTCAACATCTTTAGTCTGTACTGTCTGAAACTCTTCCAAGAAAACTGGATCAGGCTATGCTCTGGGAAGCAGAGTTACGTGTCTTTTCTTGCAGTCATCACCATGTCATAATTCTTTGACATAGGTCACACTGAAAGGACCCCTAAGTGTCCTCAGGCATACCAATAGGCCACAGTTTAGCATTAAAACAAATAGCCTAGCCTCTGCCCAAGTCTGACTTACTGATACTGAGGCAAAAGTTCCAGTTACAATTCCAGTAATTCAGTTCCAATAGAGGCCTACAGATCACAATGTGATCAGGATTAGTTTATGAGCCATCACAACAAAAAACCCAACCAGTCTTGGTTTTAGCACACAGAATAAATCCAAATGAGTTTATGTTCCAGCTTCGAGGCTTTCCAGCAACTTTACAGGCATTGTTTCCAGCAACTGCCACTGCCTGTTACTTGAGTATAAATACAGGGGAATGCCTGTTAGAGATCACTGTAGGAACTTCAGCTTTGCAAGTGGAAGCTGCACCTTTCCAGGTGCCTCTTCTCTACACTGCCTAGTTAATGATGTCTTACAGAACACATCCCAGAAGCCCTGGCTCCTGTAGACTCCTCCCTCGCTGTCCTATTGCCATGGAAGATGTCCCTGGTGGAAAAGCCAAGAATTCCATCAAGTCAACAAACTTCTTGTTATATTATGCTTATACCTAATTATGGTTAGTGGAAACAAAGTCAATTCATAGCTTATGAAGCTTGCTTGAACTAACTAGAATTAAGATAAATTACAGTTTAGATACTGGACAACACATGAAACTTTGGTTAATTTAAAACATAACTAGAAGCTTCTGGTATCCTCACAGCTGCATCAGAAAAGGAAGGAAGGAGGGCAGAGTGTGGAAACTGAGCATGGGTGGTGGAAGCTTGGTGCATTCTTACAACTCAAAGCAATGATCTAGTATTATATCTAGATGCAGCCTTCAGAACTCAAACCAACATTTTCTAAAAGATTTTATTTATTGATTTTTTTAAAAAAAATCATACTATTTTTAGGCCACTTCTAAGAATGAAACCCTCTGAAGGTGGATTAATGAAAGACTGTGGGTACAGGCAATTAATATATCGTAAGATTTCATAAAAACAGATATTAATAGTGTATAGCCCACAGACTATGAGAAAACCAGCAAAAATAAGTGGGTTTTAAGGGCCTTTCTGAAGACCAGCAGAGAAAGGCCCTGATGAACCCCTGATAAAAGTTGACCCTGGAAGTGATTGTCCAAGCTATTTATGCCCTTAAAAGTTAAAAGCAGGAAATTGGCTTGCAACCACATAGGAACCAATGAATCTGATGCAGTATTTGCGTCTAAATCTAAGTAGTCGTGTTTTGAACCACCTGAAGTTCCTAGATCTAAAATGTTGTTACTGTTTTGATTCAAATATGCATGTTCCACTTTAATGGATTTCAGTTCTAAACAGAGTTTTCTGTTCATAGTAAGATCAAGGTTTTCACTGTTTTCTTTTCATATGCTCTTGTTCCTTCCCTAGATTTCTCTCTTCAGCTTTGCTTATTTTTCAGTACCTGCCAAATGGAACTATTATAATTTTGGCATAGTGGTTAAGAAGGGGGTTGTCATCATTTTGTCTTTGACAGTTTGAATGTACTCTACACTTTGAAAGTACTTTAAAGTAGTTAATTATAGAAGCTCATGAAATGAAGTGATCTTAGCTATCCTTGATTGTTCCTTCTTTTTTGTCTTAGCCACACATGAATAAATTCTGTAACCTGTTTCACACAATCAAAGCAAACTACTATGGCTAATGTAAGTCACTGTGGATTGTTTAAATCGGCAACACATTATGAGTGCCGTAATTATCTACCCAAACATGGCTTGTTGTGTTGTTGGAACCTGGGGGAGGGTGGGGGTGGCATAGCTTCCTTGAGGGAAAAACAACTTTCAAATAACTCATGTTCTGTTGTTGGGTTATTTGCTGGATTTTCTCCTTTGAAACAAGCTATTCCTTCTAGTTTTGAAGGACATAACAAGCTGTGCTTGAGCAGGTGACTAGGCTACTGGTACCCAGCACATACCACTGATTTAAATAAGTTGTGGTAGCTTGTTTAACTGCATGGACCAGCCCTTTGCGTCTAACAGGAGCTAGTTTCCGTTTTGATTTGTAATCATGGTTAGATAGCTCTGCATGGAATTTTAGATGGAGACTGTGTCAACAATTTTAATTTGTTTCTCTGCTTTTTTATCCTGACAATGAGGACCTCACCGAGAAGATAGGAAGGCCACATGGATGTGAAATTGCAGAAGTTTTGGAAAGTTCCTAGAATTGCTTATAGTGTGTTTGCATGAGTACATGTACCCTTGAAACTCAAACAATCACTCAGTTGTCTGGTTGTATAACTTGATATTCTGATTAGCTTGCTATTTCTTCATTTTGAAAGTAATTTTTGCAAGTTACTGTAAAAGTCCAATTAAGTATACTTGAACCTACATCCGTGATTTCTTAAAAAAGAACTTGATTTCACCAAGGCTGATCTTTAATGGTGTTTTAGCTCTCCCTAATCCATGCTAAGCAAGAATGAGAGTATTTCTGGGAGCACTGCATTCTCCCCTTGTTATTGAAGAGCATTCCTAGTCAATGGAAATTGCCTTAAATTTACCATGACTTCAAGCAAGCTTCAGCTATCTTACATTTAAAAATAAAGCACAGGCTGCAAAATACTTCGTCATCACCATGCAAGACTGTCGTAGATTTCATTATGCAAAGCTGAATAATAGTTTGATTTAAAGCATTAATAAACTCTACATATGCTGCACGTTCTTGCTGTGGGAATCCAGGATTCCAATTTAATGAAATGCCAGAACAGGTCTTTTGTGTTCCGTTTGAGGAGCGTAATGTGCAAATTCTAGCCTTCTAACTTACGCCCAGAGAGAGAGAGAGAGAGAGAGAGAGAGAGAGAGAGAGAGAGAGAGAGATTACGCTATTTAGTAAGTCTAATTATTAAACTGGTCAATGGGCGTTTTAGTATTAAAAGAACTTTGTGCAAAATGAACAGCTCACATTTATTAATCCGAACCCCTGCATTAAGGTTGATCAAATTTAAAATGCTAACCTAAGCAACTTGCGTTAGTCACTGGTGTTCTGCACTGCAGAATAATGATGGAGCAACTCTAAAACCTGAAATCCTTTGTACTGAAATTAGTAGAATGTATGGCAGACACTTTAGGCCCTGGCCAAACCTCCGTGTATATCAGGGGTGGAAATTACTTTCACCCAGAGGGCATCCATTATGGCTAACTTTCCAGGAGCCAGGATACCTGCATACCATTAGTTCTTACGGCCAAACCAAATGTAGCAAAACACACATTCCTTCTTCACACAGATTGGTACATGTTCACTTCCTCAAATCCCTACAGCGCACAGATTGATATATGCTCATGCCCTTATACATTTAACCCATCATCACTGTTTCCTTACTGCAAATCATCCACTTTTCCCCTGTCAAATACACACTCACACACAGATATGTGCAGATTTTTGGAGGGAGTGTTGCAGTATATAGACACAGAAAGGTAACCCACCCTTTCCCAGGTATGTCCCACACAATGAAAACTCCCCTGGTTGCTTGGGAAAAAGCCCTCCTTTGGTTCCAGTCGGAGGCTTCTTCAACCCTAATTGATGATCTGATGATGTGAGCAGGTATGTACTGGTTACAGAGGCCTTGTTGGCCATCAATTCCATGCATGGTGTGAATGGAAGATGCATCTTGGACTGTGACTCAGCTTACACAGCATGATGGCAGAGCACAGATACGTTTCTTCCCAGCCTTGCAGCTGCAGAGATTACTTTGCCACTTACCTTTCCTAGCTAAATGTTGGGAGGCACACTGGGACAGGGGTACTTTGCAGTTGTGTATCTAAGAGGTATGGGGCACAGCAGCCACATGGCAAGCCGGCAAGCCCCCTAGTTTTCTTTGCTCTGGATCAGGAAAGGGGTCACAGAGGTTCCCTGGTTATACTAAAGAGCTCAGGGCAAAAGTACAGATTATCGTTACATCTGTGATTAGCAAATATGTGTGTTTTCATGTTCACAGTACACTACAAATGAGTACAGGAAGATTAATGGAGGGTGGATTTGAATTGGCCTCCAGTACATATGGTGGATGGGAACATTTTAAGATCTAGATCAGACTATCTATACTGACTCTAGATTAAAGATAAATAAAAGACATAGCAGCAAAACACCTATTAAAAGTAGTTTCTGTTTTTGCCCTTAATTATGCAACAGCAAACACAGCAGGAAAAGGGTAAGAACAGAAACTGGACATCCATCATTTTTTGATTGCCTCTCAAGGTTTGTCAAAAATTGTGACAAAACTAAATTTTGCATTCAGTTAGACCTGTACTTCTGTAATATTTTAAAACATCAGTTGAGGGTAGGTAAAGCAGGACCTCAGTTATGTTTTATTTACTGGATAGTACTTAATGTGTGAAATCATGTTGTTGGAAGTTCCAAGTGTCCAAATCGTCAGTTTTCCCCAAGCTTGGGTGCCTTCACTCATAATGTAAATTTGGGACTTTTTGGAGGCATTGTTTTTAATTCCAGCCAAAAACAGTTATCAGTGTGGAAAGAGAGAAAAGATGCTAAATCTACTTACATCGTGGCTTAATGCCAAAAGCTTCTTTCTTTTCAAGCAGATGGTTTCCCTTGGCTAAGAGTGACTTCGGCCTCAGCCGTGAATAGTACAAAGCTAAAAGGTTCTGACCCCTTTGTCAGCTGTCACATATTGGCATTAGCTGTGAGTTTATGTCAGACAATCATATTTTCTTGTGTTGTGATAGTTTAGTTGGTTTCAAATGAGAGCTGCCGAAAACATTTCTGTTCATATATCATGTTAACTAGAAGATGCAGGCTAAGTTTATATAAAATAACATTTGACTTGGATCCTTTTGGCATACTTGTTTAGGTGGATAAATAACAGAAAACTCTATGTGTGTTTTCACTTTGAAAAGCTTGGTGGAGTCATTCTGGCATTTCCGCCCTTTTTGTAAAGGGAAGAAAATGGTGAAACAGAGTTTCTGAGAATGGCATTTTTCAGTCTCATTTTATGATGGGACATGATCAGTCTGTGGCATTCCTTTGTCCAGAATGAAAATGGCCAGGGTTGAGTTGTTTTGTCCGTGCAGGACAGATATGTTTGTACATTAGATGCCAATAAACTGTAATCTTGGTTGTGTGAAGGGAATTATTCTTGAAGCTCCAGGATGTGCCATCTTTGGCTAAAACTATACTTTCCAAATTCGTTAAGAATGTTTCTCATTCTTTTAAAAAGGATTTTTTAAAAAGAAATAGACCTGTTTGGACAATAAATGTGTTATTTGGAAACCAAATCTTTTCATGTAGTCTAAGGTGATAGCCTGCAAATGACTTTATTTGGAGTAATCCTATTTGATGTCAGTGGGGCATCTCCAAAAATGTCATAAATTCTGAAGTCCTAGGACGATAATGTCACTGTGCGTGGCTTTTGTGCAGGTTGCATTCAAAGAGGGGTTATCCAGAGATTGCATGGTGGATTGCATTCTTGGGAAACCAATCAGTCATAGAGTATTAATAAGGTATTTAAGAGAGTCTGAAATATACTTCTAGGTATGGAAAAAAGGTGTTCAAAACATGGTCACGTTTGCATGTTGCTGTTTGCAAAGACTGACTGGAAACTGCATATGACTATATAATTTGCTTTTCCTTTCAAACATTTGGAATGGTGCCATACTGGAAAATAATAGTTGTACTTAGTGTATATTTTTGTTCTGGAGCGGCTATATAGTAATACCTCTCATTGTTGTCATAAGCTAAAATCACCAGTCAAATGATAAAGCTATAATTTATGCTAAACTGGTGCCTGGTCTAGAAGCTTTTTCTGAGACTAACAATTCAGTAGAGACTGCTTTTATACATACGGCTATATAAAATGCTTATTAATGGTAGCAGATGTTGCACTTTAATCCCCTAAAATGATTGTTTGATACCAGCAGGAAATTTATTAAGCTTGAGTTGTGTGAAATTGTGTGTGCATAAGCTGCTATTTAGATTGTAAAAATGTCATTGAAAACTGTTAAAAAGTTCTGCCTGTAATTGGCAGAGAGGTATTAGCTTTTCCAAAAGAAGTCTGTGTTGGGCCTTGTGCTCCAACCTCTTTATCATTTATCTTCTTGTATTAATGTCACTGAATTATTAATTTATACATTGGGTTGGATGGGGTGAAGGCACCATTTAAATGTGTGGCAAATGTATCCTTATCGCAGGAGACATGAAAGGAGTCATTTTGTGTTATCTGTAAAATGGAAAGGACATTTTAAAATTTCATTTACTGTAATCCACTTCGCTTCCAGTAAAACACCTAGATTATTGCCACCATAATATAATGCTCTTATTAAAATTTTGTAATCTTCTTCACTCTTTTCACTTATAAATAAGGTTGATGGACAAATTCTGGCTTCATTTGTGCATTTTTTACAGTGCTTTTACTATCTGATCGTCAGCAGGCAAATTGAGTGTGCTGTTAATTGTAGTTCAGAAATGTAATTCATATTATTGGCATGTTGTGGCAAGTGAGGCCAAAATTATAAGCATAATTACTAGGGCTGGCATTATGAATATACAGAATGAATCTTGCATACTGTGAAACAGTTATCTTCAAAATGACAATCTGACTGTCAAATTCAGAGGGATTTTGTGAATGTAAAAACCACAATATGAAGTTAAACTTCAAAAAGGAATAGTTAATGTGGGTAACAAAAATGAATGAGATTTGAATTGCTTTACACATGGACAAGCATATGCTTCAGTTCAATATATCGGGTAAGTTGCTTTTATTCATAACTAAGGGGAAGTACTGGCACAAGAATTTCAAAGCTGTGTTGAATAATGGGTTGACGGAAATAAGCTTTGAACTTACGGGACACGGGAATATCTATATGAAGCAGGAGATCTGAAATGGCTGAAGCCAATGTTTATATAATCCTATTTATTTACAAAGTGTATATGTTACCTCATAACCAAACTGTGTGTCACGTTTAATTAAAATTTTGAAATACATTTGAAATTTTAGGTTTTCATTTCATTTATATACTGCCCAATAGCCATGTGATGTGGCCATAATTTGTAAGTGAAAATGTTCCAAAGAGACCCGAACTAAATTTTCTGGATTTTTTTCCAGTCGCCCAAGGTGTAGTACTGTGCATGTTTAGACCAGAAAAGCTCCTATAACTCCTAGCATTCCTTAACAAGCATGGATAGCTGGGAAATGCTGGGAGTTGTTCTTTTTTCTGTCTAAATATGCATAGGATTGTGCCCTTAATAAGTTACTGTTGGGATACAGCCAATGTTGGGAAGCCCAGGTGCAATCAAATTTCATTCTGAGTTTTTGTGTGGTGCAGGTTTTCGCGTATTGGTATCTGAAGTTGACTGCTAGGTTTTGGTAACTTTTTTGCATTTTTGCAATGAGAAAATTCAGAATAACAGCCCTTATTCCATCCACGACTGAAGTGTTTTCGACAAACCCCCCACACAAAGACGTGGCTTGGAAGCAAAGTTTTCCTTGCATCTTGAATCTGCTTTCTCAAATATAGCATGGTAGGAAGGCCAACATTTTCCATGTGGATTTTTTTAGTCCCATGAAATACCTTTATTCTCATGAAACTAGCACATTTTGGATATCATATTAAAGTGTAAATATATTGCATTTCCACTGTTGGGTTTCCAGTATTCAGAGTGGGAGTGTTGACTTAATTAGATTGAATGGAACCTTTGGATCCAATCCAGTGTTCACAAGTGTCTCATATCTAGCTTCTTAGTTCTACACAAAGTCATTTTTGCATTTTCCCATAAGGTCAGACTTGCAGTCTGGCTGTTCCTACTTAAATGCAGTCTTAAATGGCTTGGCCATGGATCAGTACATTCTTAGCATGTGAAAGACCTGCGGTTCCATTCTTGGCATCACCTGGAATTTCCTGATTTGAACCAGGTACCTACTGATCCATGGCCTAGTACACCTTGATTGTTCGTCACTGCAACATGTGTTGTAGATTTTTCAACAAGGGAAGATATCGTTGGAACTCACATTTTCTACATTGACTTCATTTTGCATGGTTCAGAAAGAGTATATCAACTCGCTCCACCTTTGTAGGAAAGACATAAACTGGTATCTAATTAGGCAGAAGAATTTCTCACAGTAGCTTTGACAGTACTCATCCTGGGAATCTTACAAGTTTGGCATCCCCAACTATTGCCCTGTACTGAGCTACATTTCTTCTTTGCATTTTTGTGGCCACTGGAGACGCAGGATTCAGGGAAATGTCAACTTTTCCCATTAAGGAAGTCTTTTAAGATAATTGAAAAGCAACAGAAAAGGCCCATCTGTCCTTTTCTTGATACCTTGATGACAAGGAGATCAGCATACACAGACATGGTAAAGCTTTGGTGTCCTTAGTGTTGTGGAACTCTCTGCTGCTTCTGCCTGGTGCTGCAATGGCTACTAAGCTCACAGGAGTGGCTGAATAGTAAGGCCAGCAGTCAAACCGACGTCTGTGTTGGCATTTCAACACTGCCTGATCTAGAGTCTGCTTAAATGTGCAGATTTGTACCCTGTTGTTTGTGAAGTGAAATCTTTTAATGACCTAGAAGGGGAACTGGAGCAAACTGGATCTAAAGCAAGGGGAATAAGAAAGAAAGGTTCCCCCCTCCAATTTAAAAAAAATCCATAATAATTATAAAGCTCCTTAAATGTGCTGGTTCCCTGCTGCGCAAAGTGGCATGTCTGGAAAATCGCTTTATGTCAGTGACTGGCACTGCTTTTTCTGCTGATGATATGCATAGTAGGGCTAGGTGAAAGGCTGGCTTATAGTTTGTGTAGCTTCCTCCCACAGCCTAGATTTGCCCCCATGGATTCTCTTGCTTTGTTTTGGTGGTAATTTAAAGATCCCATGCTATTGATTTTTTTAAAGCTAAGTAGTGTATCCAGCCAACATTTTTCTCTTGCTAGCTCTTTCAGATATTATTACCATTAGAGATTAAAATAGCACCATGGCCCACATGTGGGATACTAGAGGGGGGGGGGGAGAGAGAGCAGTAGCTTTCACGTTTGTCTGCAGAGAGGCGTTCCACTACCTTGAGATAATTAAATGGTCTGTAAAGCATTTGGGGAATAAGGCTTCACGGAAAGCACTCTAATAGTTTATTTTATTTTTTGTTGTTGGTTTTTAATGGGACTAATCTTTGCTCCGCTGGGGCTTTGGGGCTATCGGAATGAGAGTAAGGAGTTGAGGAATTCTCTTTACAGATGTACTAATGGTGCTTTTAAAAGACAAAGAGAGGATGTAGAAGAGGGGGGGGGGGATTCAGAACAAGACAGAAGATAGCATTTAATGATTGTATGTATGCAGCCTAATTAAGTATATTTAGTATCACTGTTGTCATAAAAGCCATCTTTCCTTAAAATGTTAATTATTACCATGTTATGATAAACATTCCTGTCTGAGGTCATGATTTCATTAGGACTTTAGCCACATACTCATGAGTAGCTTCATCGTACAGGAATTGTCTCACAAATGTCAAATGGGTAAGTGGTTTCAGGACTGTGGTTATGCATGTGTGTGCAGCCCCTGTGTGGGGTTTCCTTTTTCTCTCTATAGTTACCATTTTGTCATAATTGCTTGCATGCTCATCAGATGTGTTTTCTCTCCAATTACCTCATTGTTGCCAAGAAATCTTTGTTGGTGGTATTGATGACCTAATATATGACAGATCTTGGGTCATTATTATTTCATTTAGTGGTTGTATGTATAGACCAAGAGGGAATCTGAATATTGATTCACTGAATGGCTAGTAACAATGATTTATGAGCTAGGAATTCAGCACAGTGAGCCAAATAGAGTAGTGAGATTACATCTTATGAGCTACCATTGATTTTGCTTCATATTTCGCTGCAGTGTGATTAGACCACAATATCACAAATATTAGCTCTGAAGCTGTGTTTCTTGTAGAACAATCGGAATGCAGAGTTAATTATCGATGATGCAAATGCATACTTACTTGCATTTGCTTTGAAAATAATGGCTGAAAATGGGGTTGCCCATCCCGTGCTCAAGTCAGCCAACATGGTTGCTTATTCCCATGAAGTTCATATGCTATCCTTGATGGTTAGTCCTGTTCCACCCTCCAAAATATGGACTTGAAGTGCATCTCTTAATACCTTTTGCAAAGCAGGCTTAATTACTTCCAAAAAGGACTGAGTATCGATATAGAAGGGTACTAATTATGTAGGTGACCATCTGCAGTGCTGCCCCTCAGTAAGCTTCTTCTCCAATCATTGCCCATCATCTCTCGTTCAGAAGGAGTTCTAGAGATGGTATCTACAAATCACAAATGACATCGTGGTCATTGATTATATACATATGCACACACACATATATATAAATAATCCCAACCCAGTGTGGATGGTTTCAAGATTCGGAGTAACGATTTTGTGCTAGAGAAGAAGTATGACCCGATTTATACAATCCCCATGGCTTAAACAAGTTGTGGTGCATCTTGCTATGTGTTGGGCACCATTTTGTCCAATTACCTGCCTGGGTTTGTTATGTCACCTGGACCCAAGTGGTGTGGCTTGTTTGAAGGGGAACCAACTCTCACATAACCCATGGCATGTTTCTGGATTATCTGAGGTTGTTTCCCTTCCAGATTCGGACAACCTGACAAGCTGTGTCCTGTACCCTAATCAAGGAAATGGTGTCTGGCACATCCACAAGTTAAACAAATGTCTGTGGCTTATTTAAGCTATGGTGATTGTGCTGAGTATGTGTGTACTGTGCTTATATTGCACTTCCTTAGTCATGGACAGACTAGATCATCTGAACAGAGGAGTGTAAATTACTATGGAAATAGAACAGCTCAAGAAAATTGATTGGAGCACATTGTACTTACAGATTATTTATGCTTAATAAAAATAAGCAATTTACCATACTTAAAATCTATATGACTCAAGTAACACCACCTATTGAAAACAGTGTAGGGAACAAAGTTGCAGGATTATTGGCCCTTGGCCTGCTTATGATACAGTTGCAACCTGTAGTCCCTGGAAATGAGGACTTTGCTTAACCGAATTATTCAAGATGGTTAAGCAAACAGTGAAGTAAGTATAACACACAAAGCTAACTTGTTGCCAGATCCCCAATCTTGGTTTTATTTTGTCAGGTGGCTGTTGGGCCCTGGACTGCTGACATTATTTACATCAGGATGTCAGCTGTGAATGGCATGTGTGTACCTCCATTTTCTTTGAAACTCATTCTTCCCCTATGCTTTTCTTACACCAAGAAAAGAAAGGTCATAAAGCATATCAAGTATGTTAAATTCCTCACAGTGAGCTATAAAAAGCTTCACATGACACATCCATTACAGAGCCATAGGCATGTCTGGTCACAGACCTGTTATGTTTGTCTGCTTCTACTTCAGACAAATTATCTGCACTGCATGCTAAAATCTCTCTCTCTCTCTCTCTCTCTCTCTCTCTCTCTCTCTCTCTCTCTTATGCACGCACGCACCCCACATGGGGGTGGTGGGGGGGGAGAAGGTGGACAATCAAATAAGTAAAACCGCTTTCTTAAAAGGGGATAGCTGGAAATCTTCATCAAAATTGATTGTAAACAATTTATTGCCTTGTTTGAGGATTTGGGATGAACATTTCCTCAGCTGAAACCATGCCTGGAACTTACTTCATTTGGAATAAATTAACTTTTTAGAAACTCCTTCATTCAGTTGCCATCCTAATCCTGTAAGTTATGTCTCATTCCTACTGTATGGATACAGAACTGAAGCCAAGAGAAAATGACTTCGTGAAGATCACACTGCGACAGGTTCACATGATTGCTGCAGTCCACTATGGCCTTTTTTTTACGGTTGTTTAACTCTTGCATAAGCCACCCATAGTTTGAGTATTCGAACAGGTGGTCTGCATGTGTTTCAGTCCATAATTGCTTAAAATAAGCCATGGTGGTCTGTACCAATCATCTGAATCTGTCCCTGGTGTGGCTTTCAAAAAGTTGTTTTCTCTGCACTTCAGTAAGAAACTGTGGTAACTATCTGCTATGGCCTGAATATTCAAAATGCCATACATGCTGCAATGCATCATGGCTCAAATAAGCTGTAGTATGTTCTGGTGGATTGGTTGTTCACTGAGTGATCCATGGTGTTTCCGAAAGGTAATCAGGGTTACCATGGTTTATTCTCCCCATTCCTCCCCATTAGTCTCCTGCCAGCTCCAGCATGTATCCCATCATATCTTTCTGTCAGTGCTCTGATCATGCTCCTTTTTCTTTGCCACATTTCTGAAGTCTCAGAAAGGTGCTATTAGATTCACGTTTGTTTGTTCTATTTTTTTAAACAGCCCCTGAAAATTGTTCTATTATTATTACTATTATTAGTCTTTTGCATGTTTACAGCTATGGCTGTCCAATATGTGTAGTCTTGCCTAGTCAGTTTCTTTCTATATTTCAGTTGTTAAGAAGAGGAAGACTGTATGTGGACTAATTGTGCAGAATTTCCAGAGACGAATTGCCAAGTTGCCAATTAAAAAACACCAGTAAAGCGAAAAGAAGGAAAAGAAGGTGCACCAGAAGGAGGGACTGTTGTAATCTTCAGTAATATGATCTTTTAGATTTTAAGTGTTGAACTGACAGTTTTTCCATGTCCTGTACCTTTCCAGCAATTTTCTTTGTGTACAGCTACTCCAGAAAGAGGAGGCATTAATTCCTCCCCACCCCACTTTTTGTAGCTCTTAGGAGCACTTATAGCTGTGGTTACTCCAGCTCCCTGAGAATTCTTGCACACCCTGTCACAGAAAAATACACAAATTTAATGACTGGGGAGTAAATGGAGAAGAAATCTGTGCAAATTTAAGGACTGGGAATTAATGGAAAAGAATTTTTGTGCACCTGCATTAACTGCTTCATTACTTCACATGCATATATTTCCCCTCCATTTACTTCCTAGCCATTAAATTTGCATACGTTGCATACATTGCCCTTCCATTTACTTCCAAGCTCAAAGAACTGCAAATACTCCTGGTAATTTTAAAAAAACAAAACAAAACCACCCTTAGAGAGTAGCAAAAGAAGATGGGGCAAATGGGGCATCAGCAGTACTGTCCCTTCATACGTAAGAGCCGGATTTGCTTTGTCTTATGCAGCTGCCTTTATGCCCCTTGAACAACAGCAACAAAACCTTCAGGCAGCCACAGTAGCCATGGGAGTGGGGGAGGAGTTTATATCTCTTTTCCTGGGGTACCTGCAGAGTTGAGGAAGTGTTGAAAAGTAGAGAACATTGAGAAATGACAGTTCAACACTTAAAACAGTTTGACACTTAAAATGGAGATAATGGCTTTGCTCCCCTTTTGGTGCACTTATTTCCTCAGTTTTTTCCCTGTTGTTCCCCCTTGAGATCCGAAAAAGACAAGGAAATTGACAAAGCAGCTGAAAGAAAAGATCAACAAAACCAGTACTAAATAGTACAGCCCTAATTCTGCATTCATGAGGCACTGAATAATGATAATGATAAATTTTAAATACAGTGGACAAATGTGGTATCTGTGGAAGCAGTTCACTGGCAAGATCAGAAAAACTGAGGTGCATGTGTTTTTCTGTCACTATTGCTGAGCAGCTCAGTAACAATTGCTACAACCCACAATAAAAATAGCTGACTGGATTCAATCATGGGTTACAGCAGTGATTCTCCAAGGGGGCAGTACCTCCCCCAGGGGCAGTGGGAGGATCTGGGGGCCAGTGAGGAAAAGGGGGTGGCAGGGGGCGTTAGGAGATGTTAGGTAACTGCTGCAAAACAAGCAAAAAGAATGAAAAGGCAAAGATTTGTAAAATAGGACCTCTCCCCCCCCCCCCC